>NW_003315830.1:0-180853 GCF_000151355.1 Fusarium vanettenii 77-13-4
CCCTAACCCTAACCCTAACCCTAACCCTAACCCTAACCCTAACCCTAACCCTAACCCTAACCCTAACCCTAACCCTAACCCTAACCCTAACCCTAACCCTAACCCTAACCCTAACCCTAACCCTAACCCTAACCCTAACCCTAACCCTAACCCTAACCCTAACCCGGACCCGATGCCTCACCCTATCCTTCACCCTATCCCTCACCCTATCCCCCTAGAGGTTCCTTTAGAGGTTCCGTTAGAGGTTCTAGAGGTTAGGGTCAGGCATTGGGTCAGCTATAGATAGAAGCCCTTCGGGCTTCTATAGAGATTCTAAGGTCTTCTATAGAGGTTAGGGTCATGGTTAGGGTCAGGCATTGGGTCAGGGTTAGGGTCAGGCATTGGGTCAGCTATAGATAGAAGCCCTTCGGGCTTCTATAGAGATTCTAAGGTCTTCTATAGAGGTTAGGGTCATGGTTAGGGTCAGGCATTGGGTCAGGGTTAGGGTCAGGCATTGGGTCAGCTATAGATAGAAGCCCTTCGGGCTTCTATAGAGATTCTAGAGCCTTCTATAGGGGTTAGGGTCACACATTGGGTCAGGGTTAGGGTCAGGCTTTGGGTTAGGCTTAGGGTTAGACTTAGGTTAAGGTAGAAGCTTCTAGAATAACCCTAGGGTTATATAAGTATCTCTAAAGACCTTATTCTCTAAGCTTCTTATAACCTTAACTCTTACCCTTATGCTTAGTTTCTAAGCCTTATCTTAGCTACCTTATAGCTATTTTCTCTTTATTATCTTCTTTCTTATAGCTACCTTATACCTCTAGTTACCTTATACCTACCCTATACCTCGGCTACCCTATACCTACCCTATACCTCTAGCTACCCTATAGTAAAATGCCCTCGCAGGTATGCCCTACCTGCCAAGGCAGCTATAGAGATACCCTAGAGCATATACGCAAAAAACACCCGGCCGAGGCCTATACCAACCAACAGCTACAGCCCCTTGGCTTAGTCAGCTGCCCTTATTGCGGCACAGCCTGCCGCGGAAGTCACGGCATCAAGACCCATAGTGCTAAGATCCACGGCATAGAAGGTAAAGCCCATATTTCTACCTTACCTAGGCCAAGGACCTATATAGCTACTAGGGCCACTAATACCTCTAGGGCCTCTTTAGCTTCTTCCCTTAGCCCCACTAGTCCTAATCAGGCTAGCCCGGGCTTAGTTAGCTATAGAGGCCTTATAGGAAGAAAGAGACTAGCAAGGACCCCTTCTCCACAGCTACAAAGACCTACTAGGCGGCAAAGGCAGCTACAGCCTAACTCTACCCTAGAGGAGCCTACCCTAGACCGACCGGCCTCAAGGGAAAGCTATAGGTCTTTTTCTAGCTATGAGGAAAGGGGAAGACCCTCTAGCCCTAGGTCCCTTAGCTCTAGCTCCTCTTGCCCTAGCACGCCTAGCCACAGGCCCTCTAGTCAGGGACCTACCCTAGAGCCTCTAGAAGAATATACCCTAGAGCCTCTAGGGCCCCTAGAGGAGCCTACCCTAGAGCTAGAGACTAGGGAGCCTAGGGAGCCCAGGGAGCTTACCTTAGAGCCCGAGCCTAGGGAGCTTACCTTAGAGCCCGAGCCTAGGGAGCTTACCCTAGAGCCCGAGCCCAAGGAGCCTACCCTAGAGGGGCCTACCCTAGAGCAGCTACACAACCAAGCTATAGCCCCAATCCTAGCCAAGGCTTCTATGCAGAAGCTATTAGCCTTTGCAAGGATCCCTATACCGGAAAAAAGGCTACATGCAAGGCAGGCTGCTATTTTCACAGCTACAGCCCATAAAGCTGCAGCTACCTTTCTAAAGAGGCCTACTGAAAAGGCCCTCTTATATTTCCTTATCTTGCCTAGGCTACTAGGGTTAGGGTTACAGAAAGGAGGCCTAGCTAGCCTCCTTAGGTCCTTCCCTTCTAACCTACCTACCCTAGAGAGCCTAGAATCTCTCCAGCAGCCCCCCGAGCCCCCCAAGGCAGCTAGACCCTCTATAGCTCCTAGCCCGGCCCAAAGGGCAACTAAGCTACTAGAGAGAGGCTACCTAGGCCGGGCTGCTAGGGCTCTTATTGATCCGACCCCTATAGCACCTAATTCAGTAGAAAATAGGGCTAGGCTGCTAGAAAAGCACCCTATTGGATCAAAAGACCCCTTCCAAGGCAAGACCCGCCCAAGGGCCGGCCAACCAATCACGTCAGAGACTATTATAGCAGCTATAGCCTCTATAGGCAAGGAAAAGGCCCCGGGCCTTAGTGGCTGGACTAGGCCTCTTCTAGACCTAGTAACTAGGAAAGATTCCCCTGTGATAGCTTTCCTAAGGCTGCTAGCTGATATGATTCGCCAAGGCACGGCCCCTGGAGCCCACCTATTATGCGCTAGCCGCCTTATAGGGCTTGAAAAGCCCGATGGAGGGGTTAGACCTATAGCTATAGGAGATCTTATCTATAGGGTAGCTATGAAGGCGATCCTAATGACCTCCTATCGGCCGAATATGCTCTTACCCTTCCAGCTAGGCGTGAATAGCCCAGGCGGGGTTGAACCCGCTATTTTCCTCCTCTATGAGGCTATTATAGGCTCAAATGAGGCTAATTTCCAGCAGCTAGCCTCTATAGATCTTGCTAATGCCTTTAACTCAGTAGATAGGGCTTCTATAGCTGCTTCTGTAGCTACTTTTGCCCCTACCTTCTATAAGGCAGCAGCTTGGGCCTATAATGACCCTTCTATCTTAGTTATGGAAGATGGGTTAGCTATAGCCTCGGCCAAGGGCGTAAGGCAAGGTGACCCTCTTGGACCTCTTCTTTTTTCCCTTGCCTTTCGACCTACCCTAGAGGCCCTAGCTAGGAAGCTACCTAGGGCAACCTTAGTAGCTTACCTAGATGACCTCTATATACTTAATAAGGCTCCGCAAGGCACCCTAGAGGCAGCTAAGGAGGTCTTAAAAGGCTCCCCTTTTAGCCTTAACCTAGCTAAAAGCAAGGAAAAGGCTATAGAGGACCTTAAGCTAGAAGGCTTAAAAGCCTTAGGTACTTATATAGGCCCTATCCGGCCTAGAAGAACCTTCTTGCAAGAAAAGCTAGCTACCCTACAGGAAGCCCTAGAGGCCCTGCAAGACCTTCCTAAGCAGCACTCTTTGCTTCTTCTTAGAGGCAGTATCCAGCTTCTTCTAAGGCACCTCCAGAGGCAGCTAGACCCAACCGGGCTAGAAGACCTTTGGGAAGAGGCTGATACCCTTATAAGAGAGGCTATTATAGCCCTAGTGGCTAGAAGCCCTAGTGAGTGCCCTAAGGAGCCTAATTCAAGCCTTATAGCCCTTCCAGCTAGAGAGGGAGGCCTAGGAATACCCTTACACAAGGACCTAGCCCACGAGCTATTCCTAGCAGCTAGGGAGGCCTCGCAGCCTACCCTAGACCTCATCCGGAAGCCCCTAGCCCAGCCTACCCTAGACCAAAGCCAGCCTAACCAAGGCCAGCCTAGACTAGGGAAAACAGCCCAACAGGTGCTAAAAGAAGCTAATAAGGCTAGGCTAGTAGGCTTCTTAGAGGACCTCCCCGCTAGCTATAGGCATGCTAGGCTAGAAAATGCTAGCTATCTCGGCCGTAAGTGGCTCGGAGTCTTACCTACCCAAAAAGCCCTATCTTTCACAGACTCCGAGGTCACTGAAGCCCTCCGAAGCCGGCTCTTTTACCCAATCAAGCCTATCAGCCTACCCTGTAGCTCTTGCGGAGCTATAGCTGCCTTAGGCCATCAGGATACCTGCAAGGGTGCTAATAGAAGGTGGATTGCAAGGCATGACGCTATAACTAGGGCCTTTATAAGGGCCCTAAGTAGCCAGCCTACCCTAGAGGTCGAAAAAGAACCCCTAGTCCACCCAGAAGCTAGCCTAAGGGCCGACTTTGCAGTTAACCTAGGAAATAGCCGCTATTACTATGATATTCAAATCGTAGCTATTTCAAAGGATTCTGCTAAAGAAGACCCTTATAGTACCCTTAGAGAGGCTGCCGAAGAAAAACGCAGAAAATATAGGTCTCTCGGGGCCTTTTTTCAGCCTCTCATCTTCTCAGCAGGTGGCCTTATGGACCTAGAGACAGCTAAGACCTATCAGAAGCTCCAGGACCTTATTGGCCCCCTTGCGGCTAACCAGCTAGACTCCTCTATTAGCCTTGCCCTGATGAGGACTAGGGCGACCTCGGCGGCTTCTATAGCCCGAGATACCCCTAGTAACCTAGCTAGGTCGATCTGGAATACTTCTAGGGCTTCTTAAGGCTTTTCTTTACCTTTTACCTCTTATCTCTTATCTCTTATCTCTTTGCCTTTTTCTTACTAGCTATACCTCTTTCCTAGTTATATCTCTTTCTTAGCTATACCTCTCCCCTAGCTATATCCCTCCCCTAGCTATTTCTCTTTCTTAGCTATACCTCTTTCCTAGTTATATCTCTTATGCTTTTTCTTCTATTATTTCTTAGAAAAATCTCCTCTCTTTTATCTATAAGCTATATCTTAGCTAGAAGAAACCCCTAGGGCAAAATAGCTTAGATAGTTAATAGTTACTCTGTTCTAACCCTGGTATGCCTGCTCCTGCGTGGCTCTGGGACATATATCTTATGCACTCTGAGTCCGAAGGAAAGGCTAGGTGGTAGGAAAATGGATATAGATATACCTTCTAGTGATTTTACTTACTGTGGTCTATCTATTGGTGCTGCCGGGAAAACTCCTTCTCTAGGTTCATATAATCTTTATCTAGGCAGATATATGGCCAGAGATCTCCATAGACGTGCTTCCTGCGGTCGGTTAGCTTAGACTACCTAGCCCAAAGACGTCCTATTAACTTACTTCCAGGTGGATCTATCTGTTACAGCAATGATAGTGAAGCAAAAAGGACACTTAAAAGGACCTTTAGAGGCTTCTATCGGCAGTGGCGGGACGTGTCGTTGCTTAGTATCTGCTGTAGACGTTGCATACGAGGTCTAAGAGACTCTAGCGTCGGAATAGTTATCTTTAAGAATAGGCAACCGGGAAATCTAGCTAGTTCTACTCTTATCCTTAAGGTGCTCCGGTAGTGATAATGTAATTGTCTCGGCATCTCTAAGATAGTAATAGTTAAGGCTATATGATAGTTTTAGGCGATGAGCCTCTCTGTACTTGAAGAATTGGCGTCGTCGATTAATCGCCTTGCCTAGTCTTTCTGCTAGACCTGGATTAATCGGTTTAAACTTCGAATAGATATATTTAATATCGAATGGTTCGTACTAGGATATATCTATCGAATGTGATTCGACGAAGCGATCGTGAGGTGTGGGATTTCGGATGGCTATACTTAGGCTCAGAAGATAGTTAATGACGTCTATAACGTCTATAGAAATTTGCTCGAGCTCTATATCAGGCGAGCTACTATCTTCGGCATCTTGATCTAAGAAAATACCCCCGTTACTACTAATCTAGTCCTAAGGGGATTCCTCCCTAGTGATAATGGCGATGGCGTCGTTGAGGAGCCCGTTAAGGTCGAGCAGGAGTTTTACGACCTGGTTGCGAATATTCGAAGAGTCTCGGAGGCAACGCAGCAAATGAGCGCCTCTAGAGAGAAGGAGAAGATGATCCAGGGAATACAGAGCCAGCCCGACAGCAACACAGCTGAGCGCGAGTCAGCTGTGTACAACGTGCTGAATGGTTTCGGAGGCCACGAAGTCCGTCTCACGGCTACCGATCCGGAAGCCCTAGGCCGGTGCGTGGGGCCAGCGACGACTATCCAGTTCGGCCCGTCCACGTCGTTTTCTGAGGCGGGGAGGCAACTGTCCAAGTCATTCACACTCAACCGAAAACAGGACATCGCCCTCCGGCTACTATGTCGCCAACTAGACCGTATACGCCGGGACGAGAGCGGAACCCCACAGCTCTGCCAATTTGTCGGAGGCGAAGGCGGCACCGGGAAGTCGCGCGCCATCGCGACCATCAACGAGCTATTCGCAAGCAAGGGGATATCGCACCGTCTGCTAGTAACGGCGACCTCGGGAACAGCAGCCGCAAACATCGACGGGATCACCATCCATTCCGCCTGTGGATTCTCCAAAGATACAGCCCCGCGAGGAGGTCGGGGCTCGGACGTCGATGGGTTTGCAGCGTCCAGCTCGGCGAGTCTCCGAGTTGACGGACGAAGCACGGCGCAGTGGCAGGAGAAATGGCTGCTGATCATCGACGAGGTCAGCATGCTTGGCGCGCGGACCCTGTACGTTGTGAATGAACAGCTGCGCAAGCTTCGAGGGCGCGCGCAGGACTTCGGCGGCATCCCCATCGTCCTCTTCTGCGGAGATTTCCACCAATTCCGCCCTGTGCAGGAGAGGTCGATCCTCCTCCCGAGCACGGCCATTTTGTGGGATGAAGAAAAATCGTTCAAGGCGGAGCAAAGGTACCAGCACGATAGGGCGCACGCCCTGTGGAACAAGTTCACCACGGTCGTCATGCTGGATGAGCAGGTCCGCGCCGCCAGCGATCCACAGCTGCGGAGACTGCTAACGCGGGTGCGCCATGGGGTGCAGGACCGGTCGGACATGGACATGCTGAATCGCACCTGCTACGGGGAGAACAGACGGATCCCGTGGGAGTCGGGGCTCACCGTGGTGACGCCGCTGAACAGGAACCGCTGGAACCTAAACGTCGAGGCATCACTGTGTTTCCAGAAGGCGCAGCAATCCCGGCTGCGTATCTTCGTATCCGAGCACAGATGGAAAGACGGCGAGCCGACGGAGGAGGAAGCCGTCATGATGCTGAGCCAAGGTGACGACAGCGCCGTCCCGGTGCCTGCCATTTTCATGTTCGTTCCGGGTATGCCCGTCGTCGTAAACAAGAATACGCACCAAGGCCTGAAGCTGGTCAACGGGGCCAGCTATACGGCCTTGGACGTCATCGTCGACAAGGCATACCCGGGCCATCGGGTCAACGAGGAGACCCTACTGCATTTCGGCCCGCCGGCGGGCCTCGTGCTGGCGTCGGGGACGACAACAGACTTCCACTTCGTAGGAATGCCGGCCGGCACCATCCTCCTAACGCCGGTCAGTACCATGATAGAATGCCAGAAGAAGCGCCCGTAGCAAAGAAAGAATATCAGCCGGCGGGGATTGCCATGCGCAGCGGCTTTTGCCTGCACGGATTACAAGGTGCAAAGCAAGACATTGGACCGGGTGGCCCTCGAACTCCGGGGCACGAGGACGACGAACATCGACGGCGAGGCTGTTCCAGCGCAGTGCGATCCTTATAGCTTGTACGTGCAACTATCGCGGTGCAGAACCATAGAGGGCATCACGCTTCTGTCCAAGGTGCGGGAGAGAGATTTCGTGGGCAACAGGGTGCCAGAGAGCATGGTTGCGGCAGAGGAAAGGCTGGAAAAGCTGAGCAACAAGACGATTAGGGATGCGGAGTGCTGGGACTGGTCCGAACAGAACTAAGCGCATGAATCAAGACCGGTAAATCTGTAACATTGAGGTTTCAGAATCTGACGCATGGGGTCCGACGCGATTTTTATTGGGTTGAAACTGAACGAAGTTTATTTACCAAAGCCACGTTAGTTATCTGATCGAGGACCCACACAAGTGGCCTGAGCTTTACAGATACAGAGGTAATAACACGAAGTCGACGCGTCGTCACGTTATTTGGGGCCAGAGGTAAACGGGGTGGGGCATAAGACCTTTCGTTCCTCAAGGCAAGCGGGGTGGGGCATAAAGACCTTTCGTTCCTCAAGGCACGTGTGCAACTAAGTCAATTGTACAGGGAAATGCGTATCTCCCAAGCAATGCATGTTCAAGTGAGGTGTACAGCACATCATGATTCCTCCAAGCCCCTTGCATAGCAGCTCCATGGTCAAGCCAGATGCGTGGTGTTGAAGAGTCGATTGCCAGTGTCGGTACCTTTGGTGCCTGTGAACTTGTTCTCGGAGAGCCTGAGTGCGACGAGACTGGCGCCATGACGCCCCATGAGCTTGGCGAGCGGATGTGTCTCCACGACCACCTCCGCCTGGACAACACCAGCCACGACGACAATGCGGATATTGGCATTTAGACCACGGACGTGATCGATAAATTGCATCAGGGTCTTTCCGCTGTTCACCACCGAGTCTACTAGAAGCATAGTGCACTGGCCATCCACATGATGCCTTTTTATGTCCCCCACGGAGGCGGCATGGATGAACCTTGCCTTTGGGAACACTGCATTAACCCCCAAAGCCATGGGTTCTCTACCTCGCATTAATGCCGCGATGGTGGTTTGCTATTCGCTGCGCAGTCGGTGACCGGCCGTTTAATGACCTTGCACGTATGGTATGGCGAACTCTTCGAGCCTAATTAGTTAGGAAATAAATTCGGCGGCTAAGTACCGCCTAATACGGGCATAAGCATCTCGTAGGATAAGGCTAGTAACCGATGCGTCGCGGGTTAGGGAGGTTAATAGCTTTGCCGTAGTCTTATCTATGGCGTATAGTATCTCGATAGGGTGGCGGTGGCGCATGATCGACTCGATGAATTCCTCGTCATCGAGGCGGACTAAGGGCAGTTTTTCTTTATTAAGACGTGGTAGTAACTAGCTCGGGAGTAAGGCTTATCGCGCCTAGAAGTTTTTAATATAAATCGCCTTATATAAGGCTTTATCTATGCTCGAGCTCCTAGTTCGCTTATCGCTGATAACCATAATGGCTTAGTTAGCCCGCTTAAGTATCGGCAAATCTAAGGGATTATCCCCAAAGGCCTAGACATATAAGTGGGCGTCGTTTCGGAGTTAGGAGACAATAGTAGCCTTAATAGCTGCGGTGATAACGAATCTATCTAAGATTCTGCCTCTACCGATTATACTGACTGTCTTTAATAGTCTATATCTCTGCAAAACCTTTTCCCATACGCGACTAAGACCACATATGACGACTAAGGCACCTATATGCCTATGCTCTATAATAAGTCGCAAGAGGGAGATAATATCCGGGTGTATTACCACTAACGAAGCTATAGTATCGCATATAGTCTCGAATTATTCATCGTCGGTCGCCTCTTCGTGCAGTAAGGTTGCTTAATGGAATATAGTATCCGAGTAACCTAGGGGACTACCGAAGAGCTCCTAAAGCGGAGATTTTTTCCCTAGGCTCGGTCGAGTCTGAGTAATTATTTCCCAGAATAATGTACTAGTATCCTCTGCCGCTAGAGTCTTATTACTATCTATTACTAAGACCGTCTCTAGATTATCTCGGTCGGGAAGAGTAAGAATTCTATTAAGCTTAGCCCATACGTAAGCCAAATTAGACTTAGCGGTAATAGGCTATTGAAAATATAGGATTAAATCTAAAACTCTCGGGAGTAAAGTATCCTAGCTTAAGACGGGAGAGAATAGGATATAATACTCGCGATAGAGGTCGCGCATCATAGATACTTTTGCCTCTTACTACCTGCCTAGATATTCCTAAGATATAATAGTATGGTCCTGTAGCCTATTATCTAGGCGGCGCTGCGAGATAATATCGGTGGGGATATTTAAATAGATGATATAGGTAAATATAGCTAGGTTATTTAAGGTATATACCGGTTGGCCGGTAGTATCCTCTTACTCCTAAAATATGAAGTATCTAGTTATAATCGCTACCCGCCCGCTGTCATAGCTCTCTTTTCTGATTGCCTTAATCGCTTAGCCACGTAGATTAGACTTATACTTCTTATCTAGTTTGTGAAAAGCCTCTAGACCGCTAGGGACGAGGGAGGCAATCTTATCCGACCCTTCGAATAAGGCGAACTCGGCCGGACTGAGTTCCTACTACAGGTATTTCAGTAGGAATGACTTGCCCGAGCTAGAAATCCCATAAATCCCAATGACTGTCGGCTTAGGCACTGCCTGAGTGTCTAGAATTGGACTTGTGTTGTTCATAGTGGCAATGGAGGGAGGCAGGTCTAGGCTGGAGTTGCCATCACCAATGCTGATGGTTGGGGCGGTGGCCATTGCGAGTACGGCGGGAGACGGCGCAGGCGCGTTGTTCAAGACAGCAAAGGGTAAAAATGTGCGTGTGAAAGATGGGTGAGTGTTAAAGATGGAAAGAATTATTGTGTCTCCAATATCTCCCTCCTCAGAAAATCGGCTGAGGATGCTCGCAGGGATGTAAAGCTCTGGGCCAGCCGGTCGGAAGGCGACGACATAGTGGATATAGACTTCCCTCTGGATGAAGGCGATTATGACGACGAGCCCGCCACGGGAGAACTAACCCTAGCAGAGTATCACTAAAACTATATAGCTCTCCTCTAGGCCCTTCGAAATGCTATATGAGACTTAGATATAACGAGGGACTCGCTAGTCTTATAAAGCCTAATCTAAGACCTTTGCTAGGAGAACCTAGTAGAAGCGGACTAGCCTTTTATCTAATATTACAATAATTTTTACTAGTAAATCCGCTATAACTAGAGTAGTCTATTATCTTAGTATCCTATTCCTTCTATATAAGATCTTTAAGCTATGATAAAGGCCTAAGATATACTATATCTCTAGATACTCGATAAGATAGAGGGCGGTATCTAAGGTAATATAACCTCTATTAGTAATACTAATATCGATGATTTGCTTATTTAGTAGTATAATATAGAAGTTCTTATTCCGAGATAACTAGAAGATTTAATTATATAAAATCCTCGAATATTTATTAATATAGGTCTTACTAGAGGGTTCATAGAGCTAGGGCTTCTTATTACGTCTAGCTATATACTTAATTATCTATAGAGCATAGCACTTTAACTTATATGCCGGTTCTTAGATAAGTATATTACTAATCCTAACTCGGCTAGCTAATATCTTTAGTACGTCGGAGGTCTAGGCGGTACTAGGAAGTCTAGGATCGTCGATGCCCTGCGGGATATCTTTATAGCTAGAGGTTAGCTATATTACCTCTAGGTTACCGATATATTAGGCAGTGCTACCGCCTAGATCAGAGGCATAATACTCTACTTAGCCTTAGGACTAGATACCTACCGTTCTTATAATAAATAAAAGCCTCTAATATTCTTAGAAGTAAAAAAATAGATATAGAAGTAGAAACTAGTCCTCGTAGTCGACGAAATAAGTATACTCAGGGGAGCCACTCTATTTAATACTAGCTATTACCTCTAGGCCCTTTATAACTATTTTAATAAGCTATTTAGAGGTATTCCCGTTATTCTCTTAATAAGTGATTTCTATTAGTTCGCCCCTATGCTCGAGATAAGTCTCCTAGTAGACCGGATAATAGATCTCGCTTATACTGCGTCCTTAGGATAAGCGATTATTACTTATTATCATAGCTATAGTCTATAGCTATTATTTAAGACTATTATCCTCCTTAAAGAGTAAGTCTATGCGCGAGATAATCTTTAGCTAGGCGCCCTTCTAGATAGAATATAGGCTAGAACCTAGACTATAGAGGACCTTAACTTACTTAATATTAAACTTATAAACTACTCTTAAATTACCTTTAAAGATAGCTTACGCGCTATAATACTACTTAACTATAACTAATAAAACCTTAATATAGAAGCTATAATAGACTAGGCCCGCTTTTATAGGAGATATATCTTACTTTTCGTCTCGAGCTATGCCTAGCGTAATTAAGACTTATCCTAATAGGAGGTAGCCTAGATTATTAAATAAGGCAATAATTCTAATTATAAGATCTCTAGGGTTTTCCTCTATGCCTAGGGGATACCTATAGTAATTAATAAAAATATATATATTAGCTTAAAAGTTATAAATAGGGCTAAGTTTATTGCTATGGATATTATTCTTAATCCTAAATTCCCGGGCTATTACTTTATGGAAGATATTATTATTTATTTTAATCCGCTATTAGGCATATTATTAAAGTCATAAGAGATAAAAGATTTAGTAATCCTAGCCCTCTTAACTAGTATTATACTTATCTGGCCTATTATATATACCCTCGATCCGGCTAATTCCTATTATAGGTTCCTATTAGGAAAATACTCGCGGCGAGGGTTATTTATTATTCCTATATTTATCTTTATTAACTATAAAATATAAGGTAAAACTTTTATAGATATACTCTTAGAGCTATAAGGAAGCTATATAATAAATAATTAGCCTTCTAAATATAACTTTATTAGCCTCTATATATAATTATCTAGGTATAGAATACTATAAGGAATTAAGCTTCTTAGTCCTATATAACTATAGGATTTTATTAGGAATAAGCTAGACTAAAGTATAATTAATGCTATATAGAGGTTAATAGATCTAATAGTAAAAATAAGATAATTATTTCTATAAATCCCTATATAGGATAACGCGGGATATAAAATTAAGTCTTATTTTAAATCTAGAAGGCCTTATATCTTATAAGGCGACCTTATTACTTACTAATTATCTGGATTATTATTACCTCTAGTTCCTGGCTATAATTTCTTCTACTCTTTATAGTAATCTTTCTATTACTCCTTAAATACTTATCTATTATATATATATACCGGTATACCTTCTCTTTCTCTAAAGAGATCTAAAATATAATCGCAATATATCTATACGCCTTCTAGATACTACGGTCGCAATAGCTTCTCGTCCTTCCGCGCTACTAGCACCATGCTAACATAGGACTTCTAGCTTAGGGGCATAAACCCGGATTTATAATCGATATTAAGATATATAACTATTTAATTATCGAGATCGGCCCGGTTTATAGAATAAGTACTAACCCGGTAGAAGACTAATAAAACCTCGATAAGTCTTCGGATAAGAGGCATAAAATTCGAGAAGATAAGGTAATCCGCCTCGATTATTATCATAGACTAAGGCGCGAATCTAGTTCTCTTAATATCGCACCGGATAATAATAGCTTAGATAGATCTTAGGGTACTACTTATAATTAGCGCTACTACGGCTAATATACCTAATTATAAGGCTATTAGTATAGGAGCTCGGGGGGTAAGGACTAATAGAGGGGATATTTCTAATTCTAAATCTATATCTAGGTTATCCCATTTCGAGTAGTTAATAGTTATAGCGAAAAATTTAATGCGATTTAATACTACTCCCCGAGGAATATATAGATTAAATAGAAAAGGTAAAGGAATATATAACGTATATATATAGCAAGTAGATCAGATAAGCGAGTAGATTACTTTTACTATATAATATATATAATAAGCGAGTGTTATAAATAAGTGAGTATTATACTATACTATGTAAGTTAAAACAGCTAAACTCCAATTTTCTAAAACTAGCTATATAATTTTTAAAAATCTAAAAACAGGTTTTATAGCTATTTAACTTCAGATGAAACTACATAGTATTTCTTTTAAAATTTTAAGAAATTGCCTTTTAAGAAAAACAGCTTATTATATAGTATGAATATGTTTTTTCTTAAACTAGCTTAGTAAGGATTTTTCTAAAAATATAAGAAATTTCATATAGCTTTTTTGCTATAAGATAGGCTCTTTTTCTTATTTTTAGCATATTTACGCTTAATTTAAATTTCTTAGAATTTTTTAATTAAGTTAAATCTTAAGGTGTAAATACTAAGAAATTTCAAAGTGTAATACTCACTTGTTTATAACACTCGCTTATTATATACGTTAGTATAAATCTTACCTAAATCTAAAATAAGTTTAAAAATTTCTAAATAATCTAATTAAAATCCTTATAGGCTAAGAATATAAAGTAAAGTTTATTAAAAAATCTAAATTATCTTAGTAATTCTTTTAGATTTTTAAAAAAAAACTTATTAATAAGTTATTAAAGAATTTCTTATTCACACTATTTTTTTATAGTTTTTTATTTTTCAAAAATTAAGGACATTTTTTAAAAATCTAGAAAAATTATAAGCTTATGACTTTTTTAGCAAGATTTATAAAAATACTCTTTTTAGATCTATATCTATTTTATAGAAGTTTTTAGAAATTTATAATTTATGATTTTTAGGTGCACAGTATGCTAATCCACACTCGCTTATCTGATCCACTCGCTATACATATATGTTGAACCGAAGCGGTCATGTATACACGAGAGTGTGCAGGGTAGTCCGCAATGCGTTTTGACCAAATGAGCCTCAGAACCAGAAGAGGGAGTGTCACGTGACGTAGCATATCTCAAATAGGAATAGCGCAAGGCATTAGCCCAAAAGAGGGGCAAGAATCAGTCAAACAGAACACAATCAAGCAATTAACTGCATACGGGTTCAATAATATATATATTAGTTAACTTTGTGGGTCGTGCTTCTTATACGCTTAGCATATCACTATATCTTTACCTTTACCTAGTCACCTAGCTACCTAGCTCTACCCTACTATATCTAACCTAGTTCTTTAGGCATTAAACCTATTCTAGTATACCTAAACCCATAGAAAGCCTCTGCGACGTTAGAGTTAGTTTTGTAAGACTAAATTATCTCTTATAACCACTAGCTATAGCTAGAATTACTAATATGTCTAGCGCAAAGCGGCTTACTAATAGAAAAGAAGCTATATAATCTCTCTACTACTAGATTAGATCCTATGTATCTTGCGGTTCGATATAGAGGTATCTATCGAGCTCGCTAAAACTATTCTCTATTATAAATGCTTTCTTTATCTTGCTATTAATCTATTCGCTATAGTAATTATCCTCCTAGCCTATTGTCCTTAGTAGTATCGCGTAGTGCGGTTTCTCTTTATTTCCCCCTTGCCTTAAGTTATACTAGTGGTTAAAGTACTCCTTTATGCCTATCTTTGTATCTTAAACCTACGTTAATTACTCCTTCGAGACCTAAGTAGCCTCTAGCTAGCTAATTCTAAACCTCGGATGCAGAACGACTACCGCAATAAATAAAGGAGATTCTCTGAGTTTAGCGTTATATTTATTAAGCTTTTTCTATCCGTTATTAATCGATATCTAGATAAATGCCTAGTAGTTCGAAGGTAAGCCGCTCTTCTGCGATATACCTAAGGCTAGTGCCTTGCCTACCGCCTATAAATACTCTAATGAGGCGGCTCTAATGCCCCTCGATATCTGCCTATATTCTTAAGGCAAATAAACCTTATCCTCTTTAAAGCGAGCAAGGCGGCGCCATACCTAGGCTAGCCGCCCTTTAGGGTCCTTGCCCGTTGGCCCGACGCCATCTAGGTCGGTCGCATTAGTCGTACTTAGTGTCTCGACTATGACCTCATCGTAACAGACTTCTTAACAAGCAGTACTGATTGATAAGGGTCTGCCAGAACATAGTACGCTGGACGGAGTCATTCCTACGTGACAGATCCACCACACTCAAACTGCAGGAGTACCGTATACGGCGCCCTCGGCGCCCATCCAAACGGTGTCGCATATCAGCCTATCGCACACACGGCATAGCCCACCAGATTATTTCCGGAATTCCACTCGGAATTTCCGTTCTATATAAATTTCCGTCTTCTATATAAGATAATAATGTCTTTCTCTTTTGTATAGTATAATTGCTCCTTAGATAATTCTTATTAATTGACTGGTGCTATTAATGATCCCTGTGGAGCCAATTGTCTAATACTCTTTCTATCCTTCAAACATGGGCTCAAGCCCCGCCATCATGTCATTGGTCCATCCGGCTTCGGTGCGCCGAGATAAGCAATGGGCTCGATTGTCTGTGGTGGATACTGTAGCTGATCTAGCTGAGACTGATTTCGTAATGCATATGGCAATTTTTGTATGGTTTCCACTAGCTTATGCCGTCTTTCCGGGTCTATGTCGTGATGTCGTGTTCGTAAGTGCGTGGTAACTTTATCTACAATATACCCAAACTAGCATAACTAGCACATAAGGAGTTTGTATTTAAGAAGTAAAATGAACGGGTAGATGGCACTAGACGAGTTTCGTTCTATGATAGAACTCATCGTCGTGGCGCAGTGTGGTGATCGAAAAGTTGAAGTGCCATAGTTAAAAATTCTAACTTCTTTCCGATTGCGGTTGCCCCCCCCCCCTAAATGCTAATTATAACGAGCCTTACGCGACGCGTACTAGCGCTCCTCGCGTATGACGTGCCTCAATTGGATGGATGGCAAGGTTTATGGCTAATCATAAATTTAACTCTACCCCCTTGCTTAAATGAACTCTACCCCTGGTAAATATTAACTCTGCCCCCTGTGAAGTGGGGCAAAATAAATCAGCTCTACTAAAGTTGATTTTGGTAGGTATGTAGCACTAAAGTTCTGCAAGAATTAACATTGTAAGCAATCACTAGGAATTTCCATTCAGCAACATGTAAATTCTCATATCAACATCCCTAGTTCTTCCCTTATGAGAAGCTGCATAACCTGAGACTTATCCTGTCAGCTCGAAGTCGTCAGAGGCTGACGATGGAGAAAATCGAATATATCGCCAGTCGTTGTCATTAGATGAAGAGCTTTTCGAGAATACCGGCTCCGGAAAGCTCTCATCGCCTCCTTCGGCTTGGGGCTGGTCGATATCCGAAATATCCCTGTCAGCAGACGACCTCACTGAGGGGTAGTCATCTGTGATGATCTCCACTATTAGCTGGCTGGCTGAGTTTGATGTGGTCGAATGCCATGCTGCTCACCATCTGGTGTGGGAAATGTAAATGATGGCTCAGACAGACCGACCTTGTCCTCAGCGGGGGCACTGAATGCGTGCGCAGTCTCTGCTTCTGCAATTTCACGAGCAGCTCGAGCTTGAGCTCTCTTTGCGGCATTATGCTCGAGTGTGGAAAGCCTCTCTTGATCCTTTTTGAGAAGCCTGCCCTTCCTTCTTCTCCTTTTTTCTAATAATAAAGCAATATCCTCCTCTTCACGGGCCGCTTCAGCCTCAGCAGCCTGAGCTTCAACAATTCTTTGCGCCACGGCGACAGCGGCAGCTGCAGCCTTTTCCGCTTCCTTAGAAGCTTTTTCTTCGGCCCTATTAGCTGCTTGCTCCTCGGCCTCCTTCATAGCTCGGTCCACATCCGAGGCCTTGCCTTTTGCTATCGGTCCGGTATCGGTGAGGCCTCGGAGAATCTCTACCAGTTCCTCCTTCCGAAGTGATTCATCGCGTGGAGATAGTTCTGAAGTTTGGAGCAACAGAATAGTCTTCAAGAGTACCATGCTGAGCGTATTGGGAGTTCCGATCTCAGCGAGTACCTTTTCTGAAGTTGGACGGGTAATATTCTCCGCAAAAGCAAGAATGCGCGACTCAACATACGCGGCTATTCCCGGCAGAGTGCTCATTAACAGGCTTGACTCTTCCATGATATTAATCAAGGAAGGTAAGCTCGACCTGTCGCCAAGATCGATCATCTCTCTTCTTGCCAGATCACGAAGAGAGGGCAATTGAAATGATTGAGCTGCGGCGTACACGCGAAGCGCAGTTGTAAACTCGGGTGTATACGTCTTGGTACTAGTATCTCCCTGTGGCTTCAGGCATTGGTATCTGCCGGTGACCAGAAAGTGGATAAGGACATGGCCGGTGTCGTAGGCGATGTCGTTCAAGTGAAGCTCATGGAATGACGAAGAGCAACAGCCTGTTGCGACGTCTCGGGAAGCAAGCTCGGCGGTCTGGTGTAGGAGTGCATGAGGGATATGGAGGGGTCCATTCCCTTGAAAGTATACCGCACAGACTTGGCTGGCGTAAGGTCTACTACCTTGTCAGCTAACGGTCTTCAAGAGAAAACGCAAATTTCTGACGAGTGCTCTGGCCTGCTGCCCATGTTTTTGCCCATACTGTCTGGTTCGCCATCCCGAAGGCGGGGTGCGACCTCTCCTTGCTTGTTAACTTGGTCGATAGACATATTTGTGAGTGCTGGGTAAGAGCTGGAGTATGCTAGGAACTGGATAATAAAAGCCCGTCGCTATAGGTAGAAGGGTGATAGAAGGGGCACTCCGACATATAGAGGCATTGACAAAGGGACCCGGAGGAGAATTACGAACACCGGGTCTGTTATAGCTAAAGGTTCTACTTATTTTAACCCAGGGGTCAGCGACTCACACAAAGGCTATCGGCAAGCTCGGAAAGCCTCGAAGGCAAAGGTCATTTCAATGACGTGAGTGTGATATAATGCTGAGTTTATTTCTTTTGGGAAGGTGACACTTCAGACAACCTAAAGCTACACTAAGCCACGCACCTTGGCTACTGGCAAAACCCTAGTTTTCCCATTCGGCATTTTGCTCGTGGCGTGCCCATTCACTTCTTCGAGAGGCCTGCTTGGAGGTTAATTTCCGGAGGTACTCTGCATTGTCGCATATCACCACTAGGTGCGTGCGACTGGATATGAAACGCGGCCCACACTTTGGGGTCGTGTATCCAGTTTCACATCCAGCTTGTCGCATCAAGGATTCCTCATCTCTGAGCTCTACCCGTTTAATGGAGTAATCGCGAACACGCTGTTGTGGTTGATCTGAGTCCCACTTGCCGTCGGGCCTCCTTACCCCGTACCACAGAGAGTGATCCATAGTAATGATCCACAACACCAAGAGCTATCAGGCTATAATAACGACAGAATGATCTCCCCTCCCGGATCCAGTGTCTTATTAGGATGCACATCTTGAGCAACACAAACAAGGTTGTTTGATCACCGACCACCGCTTGGGCCCCCCCTCAAACGCAGCATAGCCGATCACGCGCCCCGCAACCCCCTACTAAGCCACCTCAGCTCGACTAAAGCAACGCATAGTTTGGATAGCAAAGTACATGACTGTTTTAGTATTACTGCAGGTTTAGCCACCAGGCAGCAATAGGCCTCTGCATTTCCGGCAATATTGGTTAAGAAAAATACCGCACCTTGCCGGTTTTATCTGCCTTGGCTGCTGCCGGTAGTCAACCAACTCATAGGTCTTCGTATCGTGTGAGGTAAGACGGGAAGCTCGGTTACAACCAACATCTGCAATGCAGCAGCAAGTTTTTTTTCTTGAGGGCGAATAGATAACAGGCGGCCATCTACCTAGTCGGCTCTAAGCGATCTGCACGGGGCGGACCGGCCTGCCTACGACGACTTGATGCTGACAGGGTGTCAGACAATTGGCTCCACAGGGATCATTGATGGCACCAGTCAATTGATGAGAATTATCTGAAGAACAAAGGAAATTAAACAGCCATGTGTTCGGGCAGAGCTATTTAAGCTCATATCGTTAGGATTGGAATCCTTGATGCGATAAGTCGGATGTGAAACCGGATACATGACCCCAAAGTATGAGCCACGTCTCATATCCAGTCGCACGAACCTAGCGGTGATATGCGACACAGGGTGTGCGGGGCAAGCGACACACCCACTGCTGGAGCCTTTCGTGTCACCTCTCAGCCAAGGCAAGATACCACGGCGATTATTCGTTTGCGGCTGAGTCGATAGTTTCTCCCCTCACCGCCTTACCATGATTTCTTACTGCATAGTATACGTCTTCCTTCAAGACGCTTGCGCCTTACCCCTCCTACACCAGCCAGTGACCCTCCAAGCTAAATAAACGCTTCCCCGCCCTTGGGGTTGCCTATCCCCATACCCGCCCGACGATCAAGCGCAACCGAAGGTCCGATACCTATGTGCCCCCGCCACGACTTGATTAGCTGCCTGCAATTAGGTACCTGTCTACGGAGTAGCGTGTGCTCATGTCCGCCCTGCTCGACCCCTGCAGCGGGGTTGTTGGGGTCTTCGACAAGGGTTTCCATCAAAACCAAAAAATGGCAATGGATCGAACGCAGTTTTCTCTTTCCCCGGAGAAGAGACGACGTAGATAATCCCATCCGGGTCCCTGGTTTCCCCGCTCCGCATCGAAGCCATGGACTGAGGGCTTAGCAAGCCGACCGAAGGGCGCTCGAGCGATGCTACGAATGTGAGAGTAACTATTTCCAAGCCAAGGTTAGGCCGTTTCTAGCTCTTGCCTTTGAGTAGAAACAAGTGGCGTGGAGGCCGGACAAAAAGGCTGGCGGGGTGACCGCCGAATTCGAAAAGGAAATTTACGCGAGCCCAACTGTCTCTCCAGCAAGGCACAATACGAGGTTTAGAATAACTGAGGCGAAAGAGGATAAAGCAAGACACGGTAATACATTGCTGACCCATACGCCACCGCACCCGATGCTCACCATTACAATCGCACTTCATGTTCGCACCTCATGTTCGCATCTCATGCCCGCACCTCAAGGACTTGCACAGTTGTGCAGGTTCAAGAGCGTTGTCCTCGCCATCAGATCGTCCTCCGCAAACTCACAACCTCGTGAAACTTGCTTGCCTGGCTGAGCATTTTTCTCTCCGTCCGCCACCCGGCCCGAATCCCACCCTCGTTTGTCAGGCACCATCTGTGCTAGCGGTCGCCGCGCTGCTTCAAGCAGCACGGCACGCTCAAAGTCAATCAGCACCACACTGCCCGTCTCCCTGTTGACCAGAGTGTTTGCACTCCGTACGTCCTCGTGAACCACGCCTTCCTCGTGAATCGCCCGTAGAGACCCGAGCAACTTGCCCTCGAGTGTTCTTCGCATGTCGGCTGGAATCTCAAGCTCATCGATGTAGTTTCCTCCCCACGATAAGAATGTCATGTGCGCAATGTACACCCGATGGTCGTAGTAGTAGACGCTCTTGAGCGACCGAAGATCGACGGCCCCTAGGAAGATGGGCACATTGACGCCCTGGATCCGCTCCAGACGCTTGTACACCGCCGCCTCATGCTCGAGGTCTCTGATAAAGGCCTGCACTGTCCCCTTGCAGACAAAGGTGTAACCGTACGCAAGAAGCGTCACCTTAAACAGAGCCCCTCGCGCACCGTGTTTTCCCAGCTTCATGATCCCAGCATCCAATGACTGCCGCAGCTGCTTATGTATGAGGGGCCAGCCACGTGGAATGGTTGACCGGATGGCCTCTGTGAGTGCAGCCTCGGGTTCTGCCACGAGATCTGCTGTGACGTCCACTGTCGGGGCCTTTGTGAGATTCTACATTGGGGCATCTCGGATCGAGAGGGCCTCCTCTGACCAGCTCGAGCAGGCATGCTTGAGTACAGTACTATCGGTCTTGGGCAGCTCCTTCGTGTGGTCGGCGTGCTAGTATTCGTTGACTCCTTCGGGGCTCTTTTTCGCTGCCTTGTCCTCGTTGCCCTCGCCCTCCACGCCCTCTACGCCCTCTACGCCGCTCAGAAGGACTGGGGGTGTCGGGAGGGTGCGTCCCCGACTCATCCGATGATGATTCCGCCCGGTCTCTTCTAGTCGCAAACTTGTCGTGCTCGTCATCCCCCTCAACCTGCTGCCGCCGTGGCCGTCCTCGTGGTCGTTGCCTTCCCCCTCAAAGCACGCATGGTGATCGGTCAAAGTCCTCGTATGTCGTAGGTGCCCAGCTCAATGAGCTCTCCGGCGCTCTTCGTTCCCCCTCGGAGAAGGTAGCTTAGATAGTTAATATTACCTCTATGAAAATCATAACGTCCAATCTATAAGGAGTTCTGATGTCCCAGCAGGTACAACCAATGTTTATGAGACAATCTCATGTATTCTCAGCTGCGCTACTGTACGACGGCCTCAATGCGCCATCCTAAACCTGCAGACGGGCAGGTAATCACCGTGCCGGCTGCATTTGACTCGCACAAATATGCGAGGTCGGCCATGGACAGGATTAACGGAAAAAATTTAGCGTCGTCCCTTTTCCCAGCGTGCATGTATATTTCGTCTCGAAGTCTGACGGTAAGGTCGGGTAGTTGCCGGGTACAAATGGGTGTCCTGACTTGGACTCCAGCAATGAAGTCTCCCGGCACCTCGGCCATCATGGTCATCCTAGCAACACAGAGTGCCACGTCCACAGTCGACTGTATACCATGAAACATAGCCAATATTCTGTAGCTGTCGGCAGATATTCCCCCGTGGATCAACACTTCGTATAGAAATAGGTCGAGTTTTTCGAGGCCAAGAACGCGGGCTATGGCGAAGGCATCGTAGATTCCGGGCAAATCCTTCAACCAAACGGCGACAATAACAACTTCGGTAGCACCCCGTTCTATCATCCACTGCCGCCGCCGCAGGGCTGCATTCCAACTGGTAAAGAACGAGACAAATGGTCCTCCTTCCAGTCGCGGCCACTTGAGGTGGTCACGGCACGCTTGGGCGTCACCAGGGCGCAGAGGATTGCGCGCTCTCATGTTTCCATACTCATCGAATGTACAGTTTCGGAGGCGATGATTGTCGTGCACCTCAACGCGAAAGCCAATGTCACAGGGCCGATGAAACTTCTGCAAGTTAAAAGCCATGCTGTATGATTGGAGAGGACGACTGACGGTCAAACGGCCCCGAAGACAGCTTCGATGGAGGCTCGGTACGCAAAGTCCTCGATCCCAGAGCACCCTTTGCATTCCATCCTCAGGCAGCAATGCAGGTGTGCACCCTATTAAGTCAAGTACATGTGTTAAGCTAGTACGACGATATAGGGAGGTTCTGAGCCGACTGCCTTATTTGGCTATCATAGCTACATCGGGCATCGAGCTGTGTTACAGCCGAGACGCCCGGCGCCTTTCAACGGGTCACACTGGCCCATGGCGACCACTTTGGGCCAGGCCGGTCACGTGTGTAAGCACATGAGCCCCGGGATCACGGGTTGATCCCAAGTGATTCAGCTCATATATGCCCACTCAAACCTCCCCTACAGTAGCTCTGCTCTAGTTCCCAGGCGACTTGTCTACGATCGTGACCCTACTACGCAGGCTCAGCCACATCGCCCTACCCCGTCTGTTAACATAAACCCACGTTACGCCCGCTTGATTACCAGTAGAAATTCCGAACGTCGCAAGCTGACAGCCTCCAGCTGCCCCGTCCACGCCTAGCTTCTCCGCACGCTCCTCTCCCAACCTTGTCACGATCCAAATCCACCGCTCGACCCACACCAAGTGGATGCCATTTTCTGGTCCCAGCAGCCAGGATGTACGAGTGCGAGACTTGTACGGACATCTTTTACAGCAGAGACGATGTCGAGGACCACATGGACAACTATGACCACTGGCCGGAATGCGAGACCTGCCCGCGTACCTTCCGTACTCAACACGCCGATGCGTACTAGTTCCTGGAAATTGATATGGGTGCTGTTCGTCTAAGGCGCGACCTTATTGGCTGAGTCCTCACGAATATAAGCGAAATCCGATACCCTACTCTCCGTAAACCCATCATTGAATCCTAGAGACCCTAGAGACCATACTAATCCCTTAGACTATTATAGATATATCATAGATATCCGTCAATTAATTCGAGGATATGAGCAGTGTGATATACTAATTTATAACTCGAGAGATTACTAGTACTTCTATTATAGTCTAAAATAAAGGGGGGATTAGGTACCGTTGATCTAATGTATTTTAATTAGCTATACCCCCCTGCTGTGACCTGGCGGGGGGATACTACGGAGTATAGAGCCAGAATTAGATTTCCTCAGCAAATTCTATCTTTTAACTACCTAAAAATTATTTTTTTTATATAAAATAAACTTTTTCTGATTTTTAGTGGATTTAAATATCGATTTTTTACTGAGTCTATGATTTCACCGAGTCCTATGGGACCTCGCTAACCTGACTATGCTTTTATACGCGGATTTAGTGGCTAGGGTTTTTAAGCTAGGATAAATAAGGCATAATTATGATAGGGATAAACCGCCTTAAAATAACTCTAAATCTTAGGGTTAAGCTAATATCTCGAGAATAAAGTATATTCTAGATATTAATATTAATTAGAATTAGCCGATTATAATATCTTTTATATTATTATTAACTTTTAGCCTCTTGCGACGATAAGAAAGTAGTTTTTTAGAAACCTTAGGTTAGCTATAAAAAAAAAGGGTTAATAGGCGAGTTATTAGCGCCGCGCTAAATACCTATATAAAAAAACCTTAGGTTAGCTAACCCCTGATTATAATATATAGTAGGCGCTAATTAGTTAATAGTTATATATAATTACGCGTGAGCCCTATGTTTTTCGTTATTAATTAATGTAATAATGATATACTCTATTTTCTTATTTATATTTCTACTTTTAACTATGTATTATAGCTCTTCTTATATTAACTATAAATTAATACTTAATTATTCTAGGCGCGTTTTAGCTAATTATTACCTTTCTATATATTAGATTATTATGTCTTTTTTTGCTTTTATTACTTATTAAGACTTTTTTAATTACCTCTCTATATATATTCGAATAAACTTATGCCGCTATTATAGATAAAATGCCGGTTTACCTCCTAATACTTAACTTTAATATTATAATTTAATATCTCTAAGGGTTTACTAATAAGTTTAGTTATTATTATAACCTCCTATTTATTAATACTAGAGCTATAATCTTAGATATTATTAATAATATTAATACCTAATTAGAGTAGCTAAACTAGAATTAGTATTAATTCTCTACTTAGGTTAATAATATTAATTAGGATCTAAGAAAAAAGATCGAGAGGCTAGGTTAATAGCTTAGTTACTTATAAGTAATATTTAGCCCTATATTAGCCTCTAACTCTAAGGTAAGTAGCTAATAAGATAATACTCTATAGCGATCTAAATAATATAATTTAATTAGAGAATAATAGCACTACTAGGTCTAATATAGAAATTACTTTATTTATTAATATTAAGATAGGCGAGGATATTACTTTATTTCCTGCGATTATTAATAATATTAATATAGTAAGCGGTCTATAGTACTTTTTATAGATTCTTTCTTTACTAAGCTAACTTAATTTATTTAGCTATTAATATAAACTGGATCCTTAGTAAGCTAGGACTGCTGATTAATAGCACTACTAGGGCAAAGAAGCAAAGATTAAACCGGGCGATTAGCCTTATACTATAAAAGAGATAGAGCGCTTATATAAAGGATTCGAGCCGATAGTTTTTAGGCAATATAAATCTCGCGACTCACGACGTTATGATATGATAGTTAAAGTGCTGCGGCGATGGCTAGGCGACAAGGCCATATCTCATAGCGTGCCTGTAGACATTACAACGAGTTGGGTGTTCATTAAGGGTACAGAACTAAAGGAGGGTGCGAAGTAAATGCCTATACACGGCTGAAGTTGGCTGAAGGAGAGATTTTTGGGCCGCAGCCTGGGACATTTGATTAAGTGGAAACCAGAGTCTTAGTGCTTGGCTCATTCTCACTTGGTCATTATCCACAAAGAAGAATACATCCTGCTCGCGCAGGAGGTGTCTGGGGACCATCGCTTACATGCTAAAGCAGAGCGGATATGGCGAGGCGGTGAGGAGTCATCGTGCGCCGAAGACAACGTGACGGCGCCGTGGCTCCAGGACCCAAAGTAGTCATATTACATAGCGTCATAGCTAAGACTAGCTTTTCGATTTTGCCTGTACTTCCCTAAAAACTTATGTATTAAGAAGATCAGCTGGTGTATATGGTTTAGTCGTCCGCTGGTTAAGTTAGGGTAATATAAGCCGATGTTTCCTTAATAATAAAAACGATAACTTATATTGTTAAGAATTAAGAATTATTATATATCACTATCGAACCCATAGGAGCCATAAGGATAATGGAATCTTAATATAGCGTATGTCATAGGCGGCTTTATAGCCCCAGGTGGAATTATCTCAGTCTAACTGCCATAGCTCCGGAGCAGCCTCAGGCCGTCATATTGCTTTTTGCCGGGGCAGACCCTGTTAATTGGTTGGTTGGCTAGGTCATATGACTTGGGAGCCTCGATGGACTGTTATTAGGCCCTCGAGATGCAATGAAACCAATAGTTGCCACCAGAAAGGGGGGTTAGGTATTTTTCGTGTCGACCGATTCTGCCTTAAAGCTTATAACTCGTTTTACTCTCGTATATGCGTCTAGCATTACCCGAAACCCTAACTAACTAGTATCTATTCTATTAGGTTTATTAGCGTTTGGAAATAGTGGCCGTCCCCGCTAAGGCAGATCATCAGAGCCCTACGCCGCACACTATCACGTCGCGCCCCCACTAAACATAACCTTAGGCAAGTCGTATAATATCGGCTTAAGAGATTCTCGCCAAGTTCCAGGATATTAGGATAAAGCTCATAGAGTACGATTAGTAGTTTAAGAAGATTAAATCACCTTAGATAGTTTACGACGAGAGAGCATCTTCTATTTAATCTCGCATTAGCTAGGCATAGACCTAGCTAGCTTCGGCCCCAGCGTCAAGTATTTCTATCCTTTAGGATAAGATTATTAGACTCGGCGGTCAGTTAAAAGAGCTAGAGATCGACTACAAAGCAGGACTTGAGGCTAAAGAAGAGAAATACCAAGAGCGGCTCCAGGACACCATAGGTGCCCTCTACCGGGATCTTATTAGCGTCATAGAGCCTCATCGGGTAGAATCGACGTTACGGGTACTTTCAAATCGCGAGGCTTCTCAACAAGACATTAGTATAATAACTAATTCTGCCTAGCTGCATCCATCTTCTTTTAGGACGGGTAATATAAACAAAGACACAAACGGTCAGGTAGTAAGTCTTCCGAGGTTATCTAACCTAACCTAACCATAACTAATGGCTATAGAATAAGCGGAAAATCGACCAGCCGGATGTTTTAGAGCCTCCAAAGCGCCGGAGAGTCGGCAGGCCTAGACGATCCGAGCAGCTAGCTAGCCAAATACCTCACGAAAAGAATACCCCCAAGAGCCCACCACCTCGTAGACAAACCCGACGTAGCCACAGGCGCCATAGTAACGACAAACCAACTCAAAAGTAAGACTTTAAGGGCATTACTGATCCAGACCCAGGCGAAGTATACCTCGCCTTCTGGGAAAAGTCAAAGGAGTAGCTAGCCGTGCTTATCCTCCCGATGCAAGATCTCAAAGAGATCAGAGTAAGCGGTACTCTTAAGACGCTCCGACTAGCTAAGGTTATGCCACTCTATTACGAATACGACAAACCGACAAAACGCTATATCTAGCGGGAAGGGTATAATGAGGGACAAGAGATAGTCATAGAGCGCGAATTTCCTATTATATACTTTGATAGCTATAACTTTCCGGCCAAGAGCGCAGTGGGCTGGGTTACCGCTAAGGACCTACGCGTTTTCGACGTTAAGAATTCGAATAAGCTTATTCCGCACGTTCGGTCAGTTCGCAAGTTTCTAAAGACCTGTATTGCGGAGAGGAGACCGGAGGAGGAGGAATCAAATAAGCCAGATAAGAGTATTTAAGATAGTATATCTAAGGGAATCCGGCTGACATATTCGTTTATTAACTTTCATCATTAGATACTGAAGATAAACCTCTTGTAGCACTATCGCCACAAACTCACCAAACACGGCCACCAGAAATTCATCTAGAACCATCACTAGATACTCACCGAGAACTATCTCCGGAAAACTCCCGGGGTAAAGAGCGGGTTAAGTAGGTAATGGCAGTAGAAACATTAATAAGGCATTCTAGTCCTCGTCTTCCAGCAGCTATGCCAAATACTCTGCCTCAAACACAACCTCAACCAAAGCCTAAGCCCAATATAGAAGTAATATCTATCCCGAGTTCTAAGCCCGATGAGTAACCGACCGAGGCCTTAAATCCTATCGAGCCTGAGATACCGAGGCTGCTAAGCCAAGTTAGACTTAAACCCTAGCATCAGCCAAACCTAATAAACCAAGCGAGTCATATAGGAATAGGAAATATCGAGCACTAACCACAGGGTACTTCGTTGAGGCCCTCTGAAGTATCTATGCTGGCGCAAGCTGCACTAACCGGGGTTAGATCTCCACTGGAGAGGAGGCCTTCCATAGCGAGCAACTGGAGCCAGGGATCTCCTATCTTTAGGCAGCATCACATCGACGCTGTAGTATCGTCATTGATAGACAGGTCAGATTCTTCATAGCCCTTCCGGATCTAAGATATTAGTTCCGGCGCCTTTCAATACCCTCACGCCGAATAAGTAGCGCACCTCCCAGCCATAAGCCAGTCCAGGGAAAGTACCTCTTACTCTCTAAGACTAGGAGTAGATTATACCATAGCTATAATGCATAAAGCTCTTAACTAACCTAGTATACCAGAGGCGAGACTACTAGACTCTATCGATGCCGCCCTATCCGCTATGCAAGTAGCCCTTGACCTCGACTTAAGGTAACGCTCGGTGCCGAATCTTATGTTGCCTTAGTCACACCCTAGTCTACCGGCTATGCGGCTCCTATCTTTAAACTTTACTATACCGTCATTAAGTTTCAGGGCCTTAATGCCTCCCTTGTCCTTACCGCTAATTTCCTCCGTAATGGAGTATAATCTAGCGTTCTAAATACCACCTATCCTATAAGATAGGAACCCTAATAGCGCGAATAATGCTTCACGTGGAGATAACTACCTTGATACCCTAAGGACGTTAGTATTAACGAATTCCCGGCAACTAGCCTTTACCGCCCCGGAAATACCTACGTCGCACGTAGTGGGAATAGCACCCGCCTCGGCCGCCTAGCCATATGGACTTCCTATGCCCCTCATTACTTATCTAGAGGATTATCTACGAGGGCGCTATCTTCCACCTGGCATAAATGGATTAAAAGACGATTCTAGTAAGTATAAGTGCCCTCTCTGTAGTGGGAAGAGGAAGGGGCCGAAAGGCTAGGTCAGTGTGGCCTCTTTTGGGGGCCACTTGGCTCAACACTGGCCGGATTTAGAGGTGCTCAACTCTCCACAATGAGATAACCGCTTCAAATAAGAGACGGTGGAGACCATGAAGGATCGAGTAGGAGCATGCGAATTAAGGTCTTTAGTTTAATTAACATATTTCAAATCTAATTATTAAGCTCTTTTAAGTAATTTCCAAAGGATTATATTACATAATTAAATTCTTAGGTATGTAAAATAATAATATGTAAGTATAATAGATAAATAACAAGATATAACAAGTATAGTAATAGGTATAATAATATATAATAAGAAGTAGTTATTAGTACTACTTACTAGAATTAAGATATAGTAAGGGTTAGAAATGAAATAAACAAAAGGCCATTATTCTATTATAACTCTAATAATTCCTCCTTAAAGGCTGCAGCTCTTACGGGTAGACTAACTCTAGGCGCGCTGTCATGACGCTTATTCGATTAATAGAAGACCATGCGACTCGCAGATACTATAAGCTAGGGGCCTATCAAAACCTTTCCCTCTGCTTATATACTAAAGGACCTCGCAGGCATACGCCAAAGTCGCCAGTAAGTCTTCGCGTCTTAGCTTGTCTTATCCCACCTTATATACGCTAAGGATGCCAATAAGGGATACTTAAGGGCTATCTTATTCCTACGAAGATACATATTTCGACGCCCGGAAAGAGACCATATTTTAACTTAATGCCATCCTCTCTATTTAGGTGACGGCGGGTTTAAGGCCAAGCCCAGTGGAGGTTCCCGTTGAACCCGGGCCTCGGATAGGCACTTATTTAATATATATATATATTAAACTGCTTTTTATTATAATAAAGCAGTTTTTTATTCCGAATAAAAAGCGCGCTTTTTATTATAATATAACTACCTATATATAAAGGCGCCTAAGGGTTATATAATATAAATAATTAAGCTAAATTAGGTTAATTTTTCCCCTATTCCTTTACTTTCTAACCTATCTTAGACTTTAAATTTTCCTATAATTATCTCCTCTCTATTAGAGGCGGGTTAATAAGTAAACTCGCTAATAATAGCATTAACTTCTAGACTTAATATATAATAGATTTCTATATATATATCTTCGAGAGTAAGCTAGCTATCTTCTATTAAATCTTCCTAGCTAATTACTATAGAATTAACCTTATTATAATAATTAAGAGGTTAATTCTAAGACTATATTATCCTCTCTAATACCTATTTATTTATATAGATAAAGGCTAACTTATTAATATTAGCTAATATAAGCCTATTGCGTGCCTTATTATAGAGGAAATTAACCGCTAAGAATAATCTCTCTAAGGGAACTAAATTAGCTATAGTTCTAAAGATTTAGACTATAAGTATAGCTAGCTTATTGCCTTAGTTATTAAGAAATATCTAAGTATCTAATAGTATTTATTCTTTTAAATAGATTAAGCCCCTAGTAATAAATTAGCCCCCTAATTATACTTAGAAGTAATTAAATTCTTAAATAATATAAAGGTAATTAATAGGATTAATTATTAACTTAAAGAATTATAATATTTTTATTATTTATTATTCTTTAAGCTTAGTCCTAATTATATTAGGCTATAATATAAATCCCGCATAATAAATATTATATATCTATTTATCTATATAATTTAATTATATAGAATATAGGTCGCTAAAATTTATATCTTAATATTACTAAGAATTATTAAGTATTTTTTATTTTACTTTAATCTCTAGCTAATAAGGAATTATATAGCTAATATAAGCCCGATTAGCTTCTAAGGTATATTAATAACTATTAATAGGCTTAATTATAGCTAAAATAATCTCTAGGCATATCTAAAAGTAAGGGTTATTAATAGACTTTAGTACCTTTAGAAGAAGCTCGAGAGAGCTAAAAGCTAGCTCTACCCTTATATTAGGATAGCAAGTATATATTTAGAGAGGCTCTTTATAGCATAAAACTAACTATAAAGTATTAAATTAACTACCCTAGTATATAATTATATTAAAGCGAGTAGTTAATTATAGCTAGGAGTTAGAAAAACTAAAAGACCTATATAGATAAAAATGCCTTATAGTAGCCCTAAGTAGCCTTTTATACTTCTCTTAATCGAGCTAATTATAGTTTTACTTTCTTAAAGAAAGTAATAATTAATATAGCATTTTTAAATACCTCCTTAAAGAATAATAGCTCTAAGATATCCTTAATAAAAAGCTATAACTTATATAAATCGCAGAGGGAAAAAAAGTAATATTAGAATTCCTTTCTTATTACTAAATATATATAAGCTTTCCTTATTATATTATCTATATCTATATAAAATAAGTTAATTTATAAGAAATTACTTTTATAAATTATCTCTAGCTTAGGATATAAAAGATTAATATAGTACTTAGCTATATATTAAATCTATCCTATATTAAATATCTTTTAATAGAATATTAGATTATTTATTACCTATATTAAGGTATTAATAATTCGATAATTTATAATATTATCTAAGGCATTAAAGATTATATTAATATATTTTATTTAATTAAAGATAGCCTAGATTTAACTATAATACTAAGAATAAATTAAGGCTAATAGCCGCTATACTTAGTAATAAGATAATAATTACTAGGTAATATTTAACTTACTTAATAGAATCTATATTTATTTAGACTTAAAGAGGTTAAATAGATAGCTATTAGTAAAAATTATTATAATAATAAGCTTATTAAGTATTTACTTAAAGGTCTTATTTACTATAAGAAAGTAATAAGTAAATTAAGGCTATTAAGATTATTATTACCTTTTATAATTAAGATAATAGCGAAATAAGTATTTCTTTTAATAAATAATACCCTTAATCATCTTATAGCTATATTACTTATATTTAACTTAAGAGTTCTTAAAACCTAAATTAATATTAGAGGTAAATATAATAAATTCTTAGTAGACCTAGTAGTTAGCTAGCTTTCTAGGGGTTCTAAGTATTATAGAAGATATATAGAGGGTCTAAAGGTAATAGGGAGTTAAATTAAGAAGTTTTAGGGGGATATATCGATAGATAGTTAAAGGCTATAGAGAAAAGGAGGTCGGGAAAGGATTTATATTATTCCTATGTATTAACCTTATTATAGAAGGCGCTAATCCTAATATAGAAGGGGAAATAATATATATAAAGTGCGTCTTACTTTAAATATTTATTAGATTGCGTCCCGCATATTCGATCAGAGTGATCGGGATTAATACGATATCGAGCCAAAAGATGATCATATTCTTGATCAAGGATGCCTCCGGCCCCCTCTTTTCTCGAGAGGGGTTTTATGTCATCTGACTAAGGCTAGGATATCTTTGTATCAGAGGTTTATGCCGCCACACGAGGGTCAATCCAACAATATTTAATGCAAAAAGCGCATTTTATGTAATGATGCAGCATTCAATCCATCCCTAGCGGACACGACTGGTCGGATGACCTAAGGAGCGAGTGACTAAGAGAAAGCCGTAACGAATTATTTCTTGGGACGGTGATGGGTGCGGTGCGGTCGGTTTGAGAAATCCAATGGCAAAGAGGCGATTGAGTCGAGTGTGGATGTATTCGGGCGAGTTGTCGGCGGTGACGGTCGGACGGAATGGCCACTTGGAGCCTATCAAGTTCATCCTGCGAAATAGCAGAAGCAGGGCGTGGTTTGACGGAGCTATTGCTGTCTGAGGAATGCATAGTGCCTGAAGAAGTCTGTAATATGCGTGGTATTTTCGTAGGGGTCTGGTCGGTGGAAGGGCTTGCTCGTTTCGCCGGCGTTCTTCTCTAGTAAAGTGGAGCGGAGGCGGGAGGTATGGGAGGGATAAGAGGGTGATGCGTTGCTCGCTTCGGTGCAGGTGTAAACTTGGCCATGACTTCGTCGAAGGGAAGATGGGCGTTTCGGCCGTGTGCTTAGCGACGGGGTGGCTGAGGTCGAGCCGAGGGTGGGCCTTGTCTCGAACAACAAAGGCACAGTCCTGTTTAAGGTTTGGCGGTTGCACCGCAATGCGGTGGTCAAGCAAGCGGGGGACTTTGCCTGTGCAGGTCAATAGAGTATCAGCCTGGGACTAAGTGTCCTGTCTACCGTTGCGCTGAAACTATAATGAAGCCGATTGGAATGAACCGTCTTAACCTCGCACATTTTTGTGCCTATATTACTATCAGACAATTGGCTCCATAGGGATCATCGATGGCACCAGTCAATTAATGAGAATTATCTAAGGAGTAATTATACTATACAAAAGAGAAAGATATTATTATCTTATATAGAAGACGGAAATCCATATAGAATAGAAATTCCGAGTGGAATTCCGGAAATAATCTGGTGGGCTATGCCGTGTGTGCGATAGGCTGATATGCGATATATTCCTTATAGTATAGGCGATATTCTCGCCGGCGTGAGACCCGATCTGCCTCCTGAAAGCCAGTAGCTGGCTTTAGTATAAGTTGCTCTGATTAATATAGTAAGCAAAGATCGAAATGAAAGCTAGTCTATTTAGAGAGGTCTAGAGATCGAAGCTAATATATACCTAGGTAATAGCCTTATTAAGTTTCTCCTTAATAGCCGCTTTCTTTAAAGAGAGTATATTCTCTAGGTCTTTCTTAGCTATAGTTTAACCCTAGGGCACCTAGATATAAAGATTAGGGTCTAGCTAATAGAATAGCTCTTATAGGTAGGTATTCTTAAAGGTAGTAAAGGGGAGATTAGAATTAATAATATAGCTAACTAAGAGCTCTCTAATCTATGCTATTTTCGCTCGGGGAAAAATAAAGGAAGAAAGAGCTAGCTATTTCTTAGATATACTTCTTTAAAGATCGAGGACTAATAAATTATTAGATAAACCTAGTTCGAAGGTCTCGGTGATTCTATAAGCTTTAAAATTATTAGTAATACCTAGGATAAGAGAAAGACCGCTAATTTATAAAGATAGGCTTATACCGAAGATATCGATTAAGTATTAAAAAATCATAGTATGCCCTTATTATTATAGAGCCGGTAATATTAGATATCCCCGCTAGATATATTATCTCTCCTTAATTCTACTAGGAACTAGCTATAGTTTCCGATTTAGCTTTACTAGCCCTTACTCTTCCTCCTATCTAAGAGGCTTATAATAATAAAATATTATTAGCCCTAAGTAATCTTATAAAGGTTATTAATAGAAGAATTAGTAGTTGAGGCTAAAGCTAAAGCTATATTATATTACTTAGTGATACTCTTAGGCCGGGATCTAAGATAAGGAAATATAGGTAGTAGCGATAATTGTTATGGATCCCTTAGCTCTGGTAAGGGATAGAGGTACCGCTGAAAGCGGCAGTGAGATAGCTGACTTTGGCAGCTATCTGGTTGAAGTCATATAATTCATAAAGTATAGAGAGCAAAGAAGGCACAATGTAAGTAATCTAATCTAAGTTGATTCTTCCTAACTAATGGCTGCTGGATTTGACTGTTATAGCGCTAGATCCGTCACGTGGGGAACCCGTATGACTGGGGCATGTAACAAGTGCCGGGGTCCCCGAAAGCTCTGCTGTCCCAGCAGAGTCCGAATCTACGCTCTCCCATCCTTCCTTCGTCAAGTCCAGCAGTAAAACAAAAATCCGTTTTCTCCCTATTTACATTCTGGTTATTCCCTGAACTCCATGCTTCCGTCCGTCCTTCCGTCGAAATCATCCTTCTGCCTGATCCTTCCATTCTTTCCCTTGGCCCTCACCAAAAACAATCCATCTCCGCTTCACTCGTCGTCGAAAAAGTTCTGGTCCCAGCCAATCTCGTCCCCGTTGGATGCGCCAGTCTTGCCGGTGGACTTAGCGGGTCCGGGAGCGCGCTTCTTAGCGGGTTTGGCGACCTGCTGGAGAAAAGCGTTGGCCTTCGAGATGCCTCCGCGGGCGGCGGTGCTGCTGCGGGCGGCCGGGTTTCGTACTGCCGGATTGGCCCGCTTCTCGGTGGTCGGATCGACCAAGACGGGGGTTACCTTCGGCTTGCGGACAGCCGGAGCCGGCTGCCAGACCGCCAGCTACTTCTTCACCTCTGCGACCACGATCTTCTCCATCTGGGCGTTGAACTCCTTGAGGTTCTTATTGTACTCGTCGACCGCATCCTTCGTGGCCTCACAGGCGGTAATTCGGATCGCCTGGTTGCCGATTTCGTCGTGATAGTAGTCGGATTCCCGTCGCAACTTCGAGACCTTCTTCACGATTTGCTTCTGCTCGCCGTCCATCTGTCGCACCTTATTGACCAGCTGATCGCGGAGTTTGTTCACATTGGCCTTGATTTCGTCGACCTCCTTCGATGTGGCGATCGAGGTGGCGGCGGCATTCGCGGCGACTGCGGACATGTTGTCGTCGACTCTAGCCTGCTTGCCGCTGACTCCGGTGGCGGGGCGTCCCCCGATCTGGATCATCCAGCCGCGTTGCATGGTTGCGAGGTGTCCGGCGATGGTTCCGTTGGTGGCACCGTAGGGATCGACGAAACGTGGGAGCATGAGTTCGGCCTGATCGGGTAGATAGTCGGTCCACCACTTCTTGTTGCCCCGACTCTCGCCGTATCCACCGTTCATATAGGCCTTTGCAGCGTCTCGAACGCGGTTCTTAGTCTTGCGCACCACGTTGGATTCACCCTTGGTCTTGTCGCGCTTAGTTCCGGCAGTCTCCTTCCCCTTTCCGGTCACGGGGGTCGCAATCTTGCCGTTGCCAGCAACGAGAGTGTCGTCATCGGCCATCTCCTCGTCGAGTTCGCCGCTTTCTATGCCGTCGTAGTACTCGTTGATCAGTCGTTCGACACGGAGGAAAAGATCCCACTCCGGATAGTCGCCATCGGGCCGGGAGCAGTCGAAGTCGGGCTGCTCTCCTGCGGTATGCTCCAGGCTACACAGCCAGAATTCGACGTGGAGGCACTGGAGGGCGTCCGTTCGGGTCCAGACCTTCTTCGTGGCGGATCCTCTGACCGGCCCGTCGAATCTATAGTCAGCGTAGGTACCGCTGAAACTATCGTCCTCATCGTTGCTACCGGTGATGCGACTGTTCATCAGCTTGTCGATATGCTCCTGGTATCGGCGGTGAGCTGCTCCTCCGGAACTGCCTGGGGCGCTGCTAGGAAGCAGGTATCTGCCGCCGAATTTACGCGGGCGAACTGGCTCAATCTCCTCGAGGTCCGACTCATGGTCGGAATCGTCGTCGCTCGAGCTAATATCCATATCCTTCCGGCCAGGATTGGCATTATCGTTGTCAAAGAGGTCATCGAAAGCAGGCGTATTATCGTCGGTGACGTCGCCATTATCGCCTTCAACGTTGCTCTGCATAGTCTCATCCTGTTCGGGGCGGACTCCGCCTATATCGGCAGTGGGAGTGCCGATTCTCTCCTCAGTGCGAGTGCTATCATCGTCAATGGCTGGAGTCGCCATCGTGAATTGATGAGTTCAGCGGCGGCCTGTCGTTTTCGCTGGGTGTGATTTGTCGGTTTGGTTGGTTTTGGCGGCGGGCGTGTGGGTTCGCCGGCGGCTAGTTGGTTCTGACCTTGCTTGTGCTGTGGGGTCTGTGTTGGTGTGGTGCGAGGTAGAAGATCGGGTGAAATTTTAGCGGGGTCGTAGGGGTTTATATGCTTTGATCCCTGCGGTGAATTCGACCGTGTTCGTGTGTGAATTTCGGCTTGTTTTTGCTTGTTTTTGGCATTGGGTTCTGTCCTCGTTTCGTGCTATGTGTTCGTGGTTTGTTCCGTCGTGTTGAGGCTGAATTCGCGTGCCTACTTGCTGGAAAGGAGTCTAATGAACTCCGGGCTTCTGCTGTGACATCCCTCGATTCCGGGATTCATCCTAAACATCAGTGTTTTTAGAAAGGGAGGTATTAATATCGCTAGAAAAAGGTGTTCCCTGATAAATGCGAGACATATGAAAAGTGGTTAACAAATGAAATAGTGTTCCGGGTCTTCGGTTGCGTATTCCTCCCGGTTCATCGCCGTTTTAGGCGGTGCTCGTTCCTTGTTCATCCTCCGGTTTAAAGGATTTAGGCATACTTTTCTTTTTCTTTTTAAATTCGAGGCCCCAGTCCACCGGATTCGCTCTCTTCCATGCTTCTACCATGCTCCTCGCTATGTTTCGGAGCTCGGGTTCAGCTATCCAGTTGTCGTCTTTGGCCGTAAAGCCGACCCATCTCACCAGTAAGTCCCTATATGGCATCTTATTCTTCCAGCGGATTCGTTGCTGCACGATTCTTTCCACTTCCCAGTGGTCCGCGACCTCCTCGTCGTCGATTGCAATGGGAGCCGGTGGTGGAATCGTTCGTTGGTATGGGTCCTCTCCCTGTGCTGGCTTCCACAGATAGGCGACCGAAACAACCGGGTGGACTTTCCAGTACTCTAGGAAGTCGAGCTTGAATGCCTGCTATCCGATCTTGCGGATGACCTTATAGGGTCCGGCCCTCGTGGGTGACCATTTCCTCTTGGGTTTCCCTGGTAGGTAATAGCCCTTGTGGAGTCGCAGGTAGACTATATCACCTTCGTCGATGTTGATTTCCTCATGCTTCGCGTCGTACCTAATCTTAGCTAGCGATGCTGAGGTATCAATAAGAAATTCCGCCTCCTTATAGTAGATCTTGCGCAGCGCCTCCAATGCTTGCGCGTCTACTTCCTCATCCTCGATTCCGGATGTGGCTGCGAGGTCGAGGATTCCGCGTAGGCGGAACCCATAAATCAGTTCATTTGGTGCTCTCCCGATAGTGTTTGATACTGCGTTGTTGAGGTTATGCTGCAGCGATGGGAGCAGAGCCGGCCACGGCGTGTCCGGATCCGTTGCGGTATGGTACCGAATCGCAGTTTCGACCGTCTGGTTCTTTCTTTCTGAGATCCCATCGGTCTGGGGGTGATACGCGGCCGACATGAGGAAGTCAACTCTGAGGAAGCCAAAGACGGCTCTCCAGATCTGGGATATGAACTTCGGGTCCCTATCGCTGATGATCCGTACGGGGACTCCCCAATCCAGTAGGAATAACATCCGGATGAGCACCTTCGCCCAGTCTTCTGCCGTATATGACGTATGCCCTGCCAGGAGTATTGTCCTTTTCGAGAACACGCAGTTAACGGGGGCCAGGCAGTCGAGTTTATCGTGCCCTTCGACGAACCACATTGTCCCTGCTGCGGTTACCTCCGGCAGGTCTGTAATGAAGTCGAGGGCGATCGTGTGGAAAGGTCGTGGTACTACCGCAATCGACTATAGTTCCCCCTGAGTCGGCTTCCGACTTGTCGAATTCTCGTGACATACTAGGCAGTGGGCCACGTAGTTGCGTATTGTTTTCGACATTCGGTAGAAGTAAACCGGGTCTAACTCTTAAGTCATGCGGTTAATTCCGAAGTGGTGCTTGTTGTCGTGGACGATTTCGAGGATGCTTTTGACCAAGGGTCGTGGGATGCAGAGTCTCCGTTTTCCTTCGTATCCGACGTGGTATAGGAGTTCATCGGAGAGTTCCCATGGCCGGAAGGGTATCGTCTTTGGTCGTCGGTTCTGGCGGTCCGCGTTCTGGATTTCCTTGATATAATCCCGTATCCGACCTAGCTTCGAGTCCTTGCTATAGCCCTCGATTACTTGTTGACGAAACTCCGGTGTGATCCCAATTTGCATTGTTTCCACTTCTGCCAAAGCCACCACGAAGTCCAGCTCGTCGAAGTTGCTTTCGGTGGCTCGTCTTACTAGTCGGTCTTCGACGGGTAGGCGGGAGAGTGCGTCTAGGATCACGTTAAGTACGCCCGGCACGTAGAATATCCTCAGCTCGAATTGGGAGAGGTAGTTGGCCGCCTTGACCAACTTCGGGTTGGCTTTGTTGAAATCGACGGTCTTCAGAGAGGTATAGGTGATAATACCTTTGGTTGCAGCGTGGTCGGTGATGATATTTACTGGGTGCCTGCTTGATTGCACTAGCTTTCCCATCTTTCGTACTGCCCATGCCAACGCTGCGACTTCGGCTTCTGTCGATCCGTATCTGGCCTCTACCGCGGAGGTTAGGCGCGAGAAGAACCCGATGGGTTTCAGCTTCTCGCTTAGAATATCCTTCCCAGGAATTGAGCTTCTATCCCATTCCCCGTCGATCTAAAAGACGAACAGGCCAAAGCCGTTCTTACACGCGTCGATTTTAAAGAAAAGCGGTTTTGTTGGATCATGGTGCCATAGGGTGAATTGTTCTGTCAGGAATTGCTGCATCTCGTCGAAAGCGTTTCGTTCCTTCTCCGTAGGCGTGAATGCGATGGCTAATACTTTCAACCTGCGGACTAGTTTTGACGCTCCGGTCGGCAATTTCGAGGCGGCTTTAGCTTCGCGCAGCAGCTGCGACTTCCGATCGAGTAAGGGGCGCATTCGCACGTCGTACCATAGAATTCCTTTTCGGAGGTATCCGGCCATCCCAATATAGGTTTCGAGAGCGGCCAGGTCGGTTAGGCATACCATTTTTGCGAAAGCATCGAGTCGGTCTTGAGTTCGGTGTAGCCCGTCGCCGTCGACTACGTATCCGAGCAGCTTGACCGCGTTGTATCCTATGAAGGATTTATCGGCGGCGATCTTCAACCGATTCTCGTCGAGTAGCTTCAATACCACTTCCAGATACTCGAGGTGCTCCTCGAAAGTGTCGGAAAAGACTACTATATCGTCGATATAGACGCGCACAAAGGCGCGATATTGGAGGAACATCCCGTCCATGAACCGTTGGCCAAAAGCCGGTGAGTTCTTAAATCCCATTAGGGCCACGTTGGAAACTTCCAACCCACGGTTAGATATAACCACCATTCGATTGCGGTGCGCATTATAGATAGGCAGCTGATAGAAAAATCCGGTCCCATCGAACATCGAAAAGTACTTCTTCCCTCTCGTATCCGCCACGATATCCTCCTGATCCGGCAGTGGGTACACATCGGGCACCGTGATGCTATTCAGGGGTCGCAGGTCAACCACGACTCTGCCCTTCTTCTTGCCATCTACGGTTCTCCAGACGACGAAAGCAGGGCAGGCGATGGGTGTTAGTTCGTCCAGGTGATGCATTTTTCCCGCTGCGTATAGCTTCCCGTGGACTTCGTCTAGGAACCGGCGGTCTTCGACCCCCATTGGGTAGGCTCTGACGGTCCTCTTCTGGTTCTGCCATCCGTCGACGAGGTCGATTCTCATTTTCTTTTCCTCAGGCATGGGGACGACGCCTTTGTCCCTGTAGATATCGTATTTGTTCGTCAACTCCATGAACTTCGCGGCCTTCTTTTCGTCGAGGTTGGCTACCTTGACTCCGAACCTATTCTGTACCGAGGGAATGCCTTCAGGGCGGCTAATCCCGTAATTGGGTAGTCCGGCATCGACACGGATTGGGTCGTCTTTGTCGATTATCTCTTCCAATTCGGTCATTATCATCGGTAGCGTGCCGGTTGCGAGCACGTTCTCGACTTCCTCCCCTGGTCTGAAATCCTTGCCGATTATGCCTGGGAAATCCACCGTTCCGGACCCGCTAGCGATAAAGTTCGCAGTTTCGTTGCCTTCATAGTTGCTAATATGACCTATGAGTTGCCTCCGACGGATCCGAATATCTTTTCCGTCGGTGTTGTGGAAGATAACCATCCTCGGGGTGCTTCTATCGATTGTGCTGTCGAAAAAGCGTTTATCCTTCCCTTGGAAGTGGAAAGCCTCCTCACTCCCATCTGATCCGTGTGTCGCCGGCAGGTTCTTATAAGTAACCGGGATAAAAGCGGTTTCGCCTTTCTTCACCGTGACTATATAGGCGCTCTTCACCACTCGGTTAAGCGGCGAGATTCTCTTCTTAAAGATCTCCCCTCGGATGATTATGCCATGCGCCGATCTAAAAGAGACGCTAGGGTAGACGAAATCGACTTTGGCTCCGTGCTCGTATAGGAAGCCTATCCCTAGTAGCAAATGGGGCGTGAGTTAGTCGACGACATCGGCGGTGACGGTGAAGTAGGCCTTGACCTCTTTTCCTCATACGGTTCCGGGAAGGTAGAAGTCGAAGGTAGCGGATTTAGTGATGTTTGTAACTCTCCCTATGCCGCTGAGGGTTTTCGGCTCTTAGTTCTTCCAGGTCACCTTTTTGCCGTGCTCCGTGAGCCATGCCTCGTCGACTATAGTAGCCGAGGCTCCGGTATCGCAGCATACTTGGTAGGTCTTGGCTTCTTTTGTTCCTTCGAAGGTGAGGAGGATCCGGAGATGCGTCAAAGCTTTTCCGCCTAACTAGTCACTAAAGTCGGGTCTTCCTATTGCTTCGATGACTTGGCCGTCGTCAATGGCGAAATTGACATGACGCCTTTCTTCTGCCTCTGTTACGAGGTAAGAATCCTCCTCTCTTTCTATGATTTCGGCGTAGTAGGCGGTACTCTCATCGCTTTCGCCAGCTCCTTCCTCGCTCAGGGAGTCTTCGTCGGCGTAGTATGCTCTTTCAGGCTTATCCCGATTCCAGCCTCCGCGGTTCCGGTATCGTCCTTCCCGGCCCTCATTTCGTGGCCTTTGTTGGTCATATCTGGGCTCTCTTCTGCCAAGGTCCTCGTTCCCTTGGTGTTGTCCTTCCCATGGCGGAGTCTCCTTCCACCATTCCGATTTCGTCTCCGGGGTTCTTCCCCTCCGTTCGCTAGGGCGGCCTCGGTCGTCTCCTCGTTCCCAGTTTCTATTTTGGTTCCACCCTCCTCCTTGTCGGTTCGGGTTATCTGGCCTTTAGGGTCGGAGTCGATCATCGTAGGTATTATCGCCGATTTCTCTCGGTCTCCAGCTACGAGGAGGGCGGTTTCGGTCCCTATAGCCTCTGTTCCATGGGCGGTCGTTGCCCCATAGTGCCGAATCCTCGGGTTCGGATCCTTCATCGTCCCTTTCGTTGGTGGTATACGCATGTTTTTCGCCATATTGGAGCTTCTTCGCTCCATTTCCGGTCTTCCCGTTGCGTGCCGCTTTCAACTTTTCGCGCAAGGTCTTCCTCTTACTATCCACCATATTAACGTATTTAGATCGTTCGTCGGATTCCACCGGTGCCCTACAGAGTTGCCGTAGCTCCGGGTATAATTTAGCGTAAAAGCGGGTGAGCAGCTCGAGGTCTGTGGCCTTTCCCACCACTCTGGATACGTCGAAGATTCTTGCGGAGAAATCTCGTAGCGGTCGGTCGCTTTCCACGTCCTTGAGGGTGAAATAGGCTTGGTCTAGCCATTCTAGAGCTTCTTGAAGTTCCATGCCAAATTCGGTTTTCACCGCGTCGAGGAAGGCGCTAATTAATGCGATATAGGTCTGCCTCTCTCGGTCGTCGAGCAGTCTTCGCCACCAGACCAATGCGCTGCCTCTGACGAGTCTCCATGCGTTTTCCTTAATGAAAGCGACTTGCTGAGGGCTGCTTCCTTCGAGGTGGGATTTGACTGAGTCAACCCATAAGTGAGCGTCTATAAAGATTGCCGTAGTCTTATCGTAGAAGATTTCCGCTGGGGGATCTCCGGATTTGCCTCTCGATAGTGCATCTAGCCAGAAGAGGCCAATATCGGTGAGTTTAAATCCGATATTGGCGTTCTTCCCTCCTCCTATGCTCCCCCATTCCTAGTATCCTAGGCCTATTAGGTTCAACCTTGCGGTAGATGACGTGAACGGCTCCATTAGTGGTTCCGTCATCCGTGGCCATCCTGCCCCACTCGGTCGTAGGGGGAGTTGATTTCCTCGGTGAGGCTCCTAATATAGTGGAGTCGAGGCCATAGCGGGATAGGGGGCATATGGCGGCTGGGTTAGATGCGTCGCGTAGAGGGTCGGATGCTGCGCCTAAGAGTATGTTCCATTCCATCCTTGGAATTGCCCTGACGAGTTCTGCCATAGTGGTATCGACGGTGCTAGTGCCGAATATTAGATTCTACTCGTTGGTTCTGGCATCCAGTGCTGCGGGACTGGGTGCTGAGCCGGTTGCTGGGCCGGATGCTGGGCCGGTTGCGGAGGATAGGCTTAGGGTTACATTCCATCGGGACCTGCTTGTACGCCAGCGAGTCCCACATCCTCCAGCTTCAATCCATAGTTTCGCTCGAGGAGGTCGATCATCCGCCTTGCCGTCGGGGATCGCCGGTAAGAGTCTTCTATTTCCAATCTCGTTTCTTCCGGAACCGGCGTTCGCCTCACCGTACTATAGGATCCTTGCGATCCCATTCCGACTAGGTTTAGGGCTCCTATCTGGAATTGAGGTACATGGCCTCCCGCGGTTGGGTCTGACTGGTTCATGCTGGGAACCGGGGGTCGAGCTGTCGGATCCGTAATTTCCGGTGCTTCCGTTCGCGCGCTTAGTTAGTGGACGCGAGGATGGTTCTGACGTCCTAGCGTCGGATTCGGCGAGAGACAGAAGGTCAAAGCGGTGAGGTAGTCAGCGTCAGGGGTGTTAGGACCGAGGCTTTATATCGGGTCTGATAGCGCTGGTCGATTCGGGGTCTTTCGCTTCCCCAGTGCCGTCGACGCTGCTAGTTCCGGTTCTTTTCCTTTTTCCTGCGAAGGATCCGTATTCGATGCCTCAGTTATCGGTCCTGACGGCTCGAGTATCGTATCCGTCGATGAAGCGTAGACTAAGAGTTCGTCGTCGGGTAGCAGCGCTCCTTCGCGTCTGGCTCTCTTAATGATCTTTTTGGCAGTCTCCCAGGCTTATCCGATGGCGTATGGATCCGTGGCGTTCCAGTGATATGGTGGTTATTCTATGCTTGGTGCCACGTCTCTATAGAAGGCGTTGAATTCATCTATTTCCCAGTAGGAGAGCTCAGTTAGGTCTTCGAGTACGCCTAGTTCAGCGAGGAGTCATTTCTTATGTCTGAAGGTTAGGTTCTATAGTAAAAAGACTCAGAATCATCGTAGGTGGTTAAAATCGTTCTTGGTGAATTTCGCTTTTGCTAAAGCCCTTGCGACTATCTGGTAGGAGGCTTGCTCGAATAGGTCCTATTTTGACGAACTCGGGGTCGACATAGAGGTTGTTGGTTTCGTCTGGCCCATTGATGGGGACGAAGGTATTGATCCGTTGTGTTTGTGAATGAAAAGAGTTGAAACTTCCTTCCGGTGCTTCACTTGGTTTCGACGTGGAATATATCGAATGAAGCGTAGGTCGAGTTAAAAGAAGCGTCAACTACTACCATATATTATGGATCCCTTAGCTCTGGTAAGGGATAGAGGTACCGCTAAAAGCGGCAGTGAGATAGCTGACTTTGGCAGCTATCTGGTTGAAGTCATATAATTCATAAAGTATAGAGAGCAAAGAAGGCACAATGTAAGTAATCTAATCTAAGTTGATTCTTCCTAACTAATGGCTGCTGGATTTGACTGTTATAGCGCTAGATCCGTCACGTGGGGAACCCGTATGACTAGGGCATGTAACAATAATAATATACTATTAGTAAGGCTACCGTTTAAAGTAGTCTCGGATATTTTAGACTATAATAAGTAGAAGGTCTAGATAGCTTTAAAATTAAATAGCTAAGATATGTTTTTAATGATCTAAGGGTAGTATATATTTATCTAGCTAAGGCTATACCGTGATAGAGCGAGAGTAGGAAAAAAGGGGGCATTTTCCTTTAGATTTGCCTCCGGCTAGAACCTAGGCAAGCAGGGGTCTAGGACTAATCAGCTCGGCTGACCCCTATAACTATTAAAATGAGCATATTGTGTTGTATTAAAGAAGAAGAAAGATTGGTATTAACCACCTGAAACTATTAACAAGAAGATATCCATATCCTCGCCACCAATAGATCGGAATAGCCATTGATCCGTTAAACAATGGATCTTAATAGTAACACCATTGCTTTTCGGAAAGAGCCTTACTCTCCGGAGTCAGAGCATATAAATAATCCGGCAGTTCTAGGGTAACCGCTCTCTATGTAAGGGATATTAGATATATTAGATATATAGACGCTTATATCTAAATTGATTAATCTAATGAAATTCCATATCTGATTTGAATTGATTGATTTGATTGATATATCTGATTATTGATCTGATCTGACGGCAGCCCTGGTCTGGATACCTCTACTACTAGCCTACTTATCTATTCTGCATTTATGCACTTGTCGGGCCTCTCGGCCCTCCTTACCTACCTTCTGTTTACCGAATTTGCTCGTCGACTTTATGTGTTGGAGACTGTGGTCGGGACTGCTTGGAACTGCCCGAGCATCCCCGTCCTGAGTAGCATCTCTGCTGCTTATACTGCCATTGACGATTTACAGAGAATCTTCTTGATGTCCACGCATGGTTGCTTGCCTGCCCACATCTCTTATCGTTCCTCTATCCAGTTCCTGCATTCGAGCAGGATATATCGTACTATTTGGGGTCCGCGGCCGCACTGACATTAGTCGGCCTCGGCTTTGTTGATGGCGCTTAGATAGGCCCGGAGGCCGATCTTACCGGTACGCATCTGAGTGATCACTAAGCTGATGGCCCGGTGCGTCCCCTAATGCTTATCGAGTGTCGCTTTTCCTAGTCGTACCCCGAGCTTGTATAGTTCTCTGCCGTGCTTAGCTATGCCCCAAGCCATCGTCCACTCGTCTTACATGACCTGACGGACGGTGAGTTTTGTGGTTGCCATTAGGGTTCGTAGTGTGTCGGGTTCGATTTGTGGTCCGCAGCGTGCTCCTGTGACCGCGCCATATCCGGCAGCTTCCTTTGCTGCTTGGTCTGCCGCCTCGTTGCCCGGCACGCCGACATGTGCTGGGATCCAGGGGAACTGTAGCTCCCACCCTTGGCTTCGGAGGTTATCCAGCTCTCGGATGGCCTCCGCCAAGAGATACTGCTCCGACGGGGTCTTGGCTGCTCGAGGAGAGATTCAGAGAAGAACGAGACATCATGGGGGCGGCCAGGGCTCGAGCTGACTCTATCGTGCCTCTCCAAAGTGGATCTCTGACGCGAGAACACATCGCGGCGTGGTTATGGACTCAACACGGCTTCGAGGAACGCATCAGAAGGCGGCGAGAGCGTGGGGGCGTTGATCATGTTAGTGATGAAGCTGATAAAGCCGGAGATTGAGAAGAAAGCAGTTTCAGATGTGAACGTGAGGCGGTTAGGGCGGAAGCGGCAGGGAAAAAAAAAAAAAGAGGCTTGTGGTCAAGGACTCTGTTGAACATATCAAGGTCGGTAATGAGGCATTGAAAACCACCACAATTCAAATGTAAAAAGCAGCTTTTGAGCTAATCCGATTACATAGGTCAATATTTAAGGTATAGGCCGTTATAAAGCTACTCACGAGGCTCGACTATGGGCCCAATCTTATTCGCAACCCAAGCCTCCTTCGCAGCAACTGAACCTAACGCATTCCACACCACAGCATTAGCCAAGTCTTACTGGAACCAACAGATTACACAGATCATTATCGAGAGCTCTTTTTCCTTCGTAACTTCCTCACAGTTACCGATGGCCTTCTCAATATCTACGAGCTGACCGGGCAAGCACAAGAAACCACGTTGTGAGTCCTGCGAGTCTCTTGATGCATCAGAACCTCCTTTACCTAGAAAATCAAGCGCTCAATTGATCCTCTTAGCCCATCAGTACCTACGACAGATTATAAAACGATGTCTCTCTCACAAATTCAATCGAGCACCTTAAGCTGCATATTTCACCCGCCGCTCCAACTTCCAAGTCCTTGCATCCCCCTTCCCGTCCCCTTCCATGCAGTGACAATCAGCAACACGCATAGCTTATAGACGCAATGGCAATTTAGCCCTCCTCCAGCCGCACTTTATGGTGCTTGTCAGGTTGTAGGCCGTTCTTCATCTTTGACATGCCGGAATTTCTGTTTTGTCGTGGTATTGGTTGTCGACGTGGCGAGTCCTTCATGTTTATACGCAATGGCTGAAGGACCCATCCTGGAAGAAAAGAGCGCTCAAGCCGTACGACTCGCAGTTGGCGACAGCCGCACAGTTTGGAGGCACGGGGCAAACAGGCATAGGACAAGTAGGGGCAGGGCATGAAGGTGGAGGGCAAGACGGCGGAGGACAAGATGGCGCAGGACAAGTAGGGGCAGGGCAGATGGGGGCAGGGCAAGACTGAGGAGCAGGCGGGCTGCCACCACCACCACCACCACCACCACCGATACCGCCACGGATAGGGATGGACCAGAGCGGGATAGGTTTGAACAGAGGTAGTGGGATAGGTTTGAAGAAGAAGCCTGAGGCCTGGCTGGCCAGGACGACACCAAGGCTGATAGCAGAGAGCTTCATTGGGAAGGTTGGTTTGAGTGGTTTCTTAAAAATGAACTTTGTCTCTCAGCGTACGTAGTGCTGAAAAAGGAAAAAGGAGTTGAGGGGATTTTGAAAAGTTGTGTATTGGATGGAACTGTGTGTACTCGTGGTACATGGAGCTCGGCGTTGATATATTTATAGAGCTGAGGGTGGTTGAGTCTTGAAGTTGATCAGCTGGGTGCCAAAATAAGGCAGGGGTTGATGAAGCTGCGTAGATGCTTCTTGATTGGCAGTTATGGTCTCTTGGCATCGTATTCGTTTGAGATCACCCGTGCATAACTCAACCCAAGCCAGCTGAGATGTGTTGAGAAAGCCAGCTGAGATGTGTTGAGATGGCCAGCTGAGGCTCCGAGGTCTTGGCGGGACAACCCCCCTTGCGTCACTCAATACCGGAGAATACCGCCGATGAAGTGCATGCTGTGGAGTGGTAAAACTTCACGAATCGTCACGTTGCTACAAGGCGTGTTGGGGGTGGGAAGATTCGCGATGCAAAAGGACGTGAGGCTTGCAGGGCTTTATCCCATTGGCTCTTTAGTCTCCCGAACATGTATTGACCGTATCCGGGTTTAGAATATTTAACTAGCCGAGTCGGAGAGATTCGAGACCGCGGTTGTAAGGAAATCAGCAGGGCTATTTCCCGCACGCCTTGCCCTTTCCCCAATCCTCCGTATCCGGCCCGCGATTGAGGCCTCGGCAAGGGGCGACGGTCCGCAGAACAACTCGATTCTATTCATAGATGGGACCAATCGCGGGCTACGCTACGACGTGCCGCCTCGGCAGAAGCAAGTTGTGTCCATTGGACGGGACGGCAGATATATCCACTTCGCGGGATGTGTAATTACATAGTGGAGCTCTGTGTGTACTTCGCATCGAAGTATCGCACGGGATGAGGCCTGCTATTCATGTCTTAGGCATTAAAGTGGGGTCTCAGCACCGGCACTTGTCCCAGCCACTCAAATCGCATACCCCAGCCGATACATACTGCTTCATCACATTCCGGTGGATCGGCGATTCGACTGAGCGCATTACGCGGTTGGCATTTGATGCGGTGCCAGCGGATGTCAGAGAAAAGAGGGCGAGAGGGGGGCTGAAGGGGGGACGAGGAGAGGGAGGAGAAGGAGATTGGTTTGTTTGTGATGTCAATTTCATCAATGATCAAGCAGAGCCAGTTTGAAGTGAAGCTGCTGAGGCTACTGGACTTAAAAGGTACAGCGTTCCCCTTTGTTTCTACCAAACCATTCACACAAGCCACACAACATAGAGTCCGTCTCTGGCAATCCACCATGAAGATCACACAGGACATCTTCCTCGCCTTGGCCTTGGTCAATTCGGCCACCTTTGCCAGCGCTCTCAGCTACACCTGTCCCGGGGACAAGGGAAAGACGATCATTCGGTGAGAATTCCCATGCCCGATGTTTTCCAGCCCAGTATTACCCATCCCAGAAAGGCTGACACCCTCTTCCTCGGCTGCTAGAAACGGGAAGGAGTACGAGTTCAAGTGCGCCGAAGGAGTCAGGGGCATGCCCACTAAGATCGTCGATGGCATTGACGCGGTTGACTGTGCTGGTATTTGCGCCACTGACCCTTCCTGCCTTCACATCACCTTCAAAGAGAAGACGGGCAAGTGTGAGGTGAAGGCCGAGGGTCCCATATTCGGCTACACCGCTGAACCCATCTCTACCTGGTACTTCATCGCCGATGCCCCTGGACAGCCAGATACAGGCAGCACGCCACCGGTAGGCCCTCCAGTCGTGGATCCAGTTGGTGGTGACACTCAACAACCCATTACTGGCGGAGGCGGTGCGACTTCTAGCAACCTTGCGTCTTATTCTTGTCCCGCGGACAACCTGAAGACGTACACAGTGTAAGAGTTGAATCTGACAAGTTATCCTATAAGATTGCGTCTAATTTTGTGATAATAGGGGTCATATTACCTATGAACTGCAGTGTGGGAACGGACACAGCTTGGGCCACTGGACCAGCGAGCCAGGCACCGACTTGAAGGCGTGCGCGGATCGTTGTGCAGCCATCCCAGAGTGCAACAGCTGTGATTTCGACCGCAACACCAAGATCTGTTACTTCAAGACCGCGCCGTCCGTCACAACCCCTTGGGCCAACGGGGATGCTTGGTACCGTGTTACCTGTCCCAAGGTTCGAGCCACCGTTGCGAATACCAAGCCCGACATCACGACAACTCTGCATTGCCCTAGCGGTACGTTATCATAGGTCCATTTTTTTTTTCCCTTCTCCCAATTAATTATAAGAAAATGACTGATTCTCCGGCAGATGACGGCAAGATCTTTGAGGGATCAGATGGAACCTGGTTCTACCTCCAGTGCTGCACCGATACCGACGGTGCCTCGATTCTTGGCCTCGAGACTGCCTCCAACCATAGCGACTGTCTTGAGAAGTGTGTCGCGAACAAAGCATGCAAGAGGTATACACAATCGCAACTCTAACTCTTCAACCTCAACGCGGAGCTAACAATAAACAAGTGCTACCTACGCAGACGGCGGCGATGCCAGCAGCCCCAACTGCAAGCTGTACGGCCATGGCATGTTCTCCACAACTGTCGTCACGAGCGGCGTGCACCATGCCTTCGTCACAGACCCTCCTACCAATGATCCATTGGTTTCCAATGCCACGCTGTGCTCTACCGAGTGCCCTGATGCCCACGGTCAGCTCTTCGTCAGCGCTACTGGCGAGGTGAGTTGCTGCCTACATCCATTAGCACGATGAGAGTGTTTGGCTAATTAGCTTTTAAGAACTTCCAAATGACCTGTGAGAAGCGTCACGGCACCACGTATCTCAAGATCGACCGCCGTGCGTCCTTTGAGGCCTGTATGAGCGCCTGCGGCGCCATGCCCGCCTGCCACAGCGCTGATTACGAGCCTCGCACCAAGAAGTGCTACTACGGCAACAACTACAACCCACCTGCTATCGACGCAAGGGCTTTTATCTCTGCTCACTCACTCGGATGCGCAGGTGCTTGCTCTTGCTTGCGCATCTCTTCAGGCTCACCCACGTAGATGGATGAGATTATGGGGAGGCCCACGTTGGTGCGGCCACCGAGGAGCTCGCAGACTGGGAGGCCAACCGACTTACCAAAGATATCCCAACAGGCAATATCGATTGGAGTCTTGGCATGCTCATGACCAACAAGAGCAGCATCCATAGCCTCGTTGATGCGGTCCAACCGCCGAGGGTCGAGGCCGATGAGCCACGGGGCGATCTCAGCAATTCCAGCCCTCACACCGAGAGCATGAGCAGCAATATAGGTCGAGCCAAAGGGGGTGCTCTCGCCCCAGCCCTCAATGCCCGTGTTGGTGGTGATGCGCACAAAGGTACCATCGAAGCTACGGTACTCTCGCCCGCCAGAGAGCCGGTAGACACCGCCAGAGTAGGGCAGCTCGGCCTGGAAGACGTCGATCTTTGCGATCTTCAGCTCAGACATGATGACTTAGGAGCAGATGACGAAGGGATTTTGGATCAAGGGTAGGGATCCTTGCAGTTGTGATGGCTAAGGACTGACGACGCTCGTAGGCGGACAACCAGGCCTCTTAAATGTACGATGCCCTACCTATGAAAGCACTCCCGATGTACAACCTCATGATAAGGTCCCCTAGTTCTCGCATACGACTTCGGTTCATCCCACGAATCTGGGGTAGGTGGATCCAACCCCCTCTCACTTCGTCCTGCAAGCTCTCTTATCTTTACCGACTAAGGTAAATGGAGTCCCGGAGTCCCAGAGGGGAACTCGGTAGCTGCCTCAAAGGAGAAAAAGTATGCGACATGTAATGGAATTTGGAGCCATCGGGGTGTGGTATCTACGGGTTCCTGGCCCGGGTGCATGGGGTTGTGGCCGTGTAAGTCAGGTCAGCCTCCCTGTCTCGCCGATGGAAAAGAGTCCCAACATCAGCTTTATTGTACATAATACTCCTTTTCTGTTTCTAACCATTTGAGTAAAGAGCTAGGAATTCCTGTCTTTCCCTGACGTTTCCTTGATAACATGCACGCCTTGAGTTACGCTGCTTGACAAGACGTTGGATCGGGTTCCGAAGCCGAGAAAGCCACCAAGCCATCGACAACCCGATCTGCAGCATATCTTCCCCGCATCATCCCAATCCTAGCGCATATCGAATTACTCGGTGACATGTTGAGAGCTGGCCTATCGCCATGAGATGTCCCGTAAGGAAACCCGGATCTATCTGTCACCATGCCGTCCCGGCTACATTCCCCGATGAGTACGGAGATCACTCCATTGGGAGCCCGGATTCGTTCCCGGTCAAGTCAGAAACAATTAGATGATCATTTGAAGTGATTCAATGTGAATGGACTATGAGAATATCCACTTACAAATCAACTTAACCCCGCTTGCTTATATGTCAGCATTAAAGGCGTAACTATTCGCAGTACGGCTGTATAAAGAGACCAGCACGCCCGCACTCACTCATACCACCATAGCTTCACGCCAACTATAAGAAGAATTTGCAGAAATGCCTCTACCTACCACCCGTCAGGCATGGCGCCGAACCGACGATTTCACCCCTGGGACACCCAAGGTGAAGCTCGTCACAGAGGACCTCCCTCTCCCCCTTCACCCCACGGCGGTTCTGATCAAGATCCACGCTGTGGCACTCAACTACCGCGACGCCAACATCGCTAACGGAGGAAACCCTTGGCCTGTCAACCCCAATGGCGTTCCTGGGAATGACGCCGCCGGGGAGATCATCTCGGTTGGTGACCGAGTGTCGCTCGTGTCTGTAGGAGACCGTGTTGCTCCCATCACAGACTCTGAATACGTCAATGCCAAATCTACTGGTCGGTCTTGGCTCGCTGCCAATGAGGATGGTACTTTGGCTACCTACCTCGTCTTTGATGAGAAGCTCGTCACCAAGCTGCCTGAGCATCTCGACTGGGTCCAGGCCAGTATCATCCCATGCGCTGGAACGACGGCCTGGTCTGCCCTCAAGGGCGCCACCATCGGCCAAACTGTTCTAATCCAGGGTGAGTCTTCAGCCAACTGTGTACCATAAATCCACTCGTTAACAGTTACAAGGTACTGGCGGTGTCTCCACCTTTGCTCTCAAGCTGGCCCGCGCCTCTGGTCTCAGGGTCATACTCACATCGTCCAGCGACGAGAAGCTTGAGCAGATCAAGAAGCAATTTGGAAAGCCCGAGATCCAGACTGTCAACTACAAGTCACACCCTGAGTGGCAGCAGGAGGTACTCCGTTTGACAGGAGGCATCGGTGTCGATCTCGTCGTCGAGAACGGTGGCAGCAGCTCCCTTGTGTGGAGCATGGAATGCACACGCCGTGGCGGCATCGTCAGCCAGGTCGGCTATCTCGGTGGACCCAAGCCCGAACATCTCAAGGAGTTCGTCTCGACCATCATTGACAGGCGGCTCAACGTCAGGGGTATCAACGCCGGCTCTAAGGACGATCAGGATGAACTGATGGCTGCCATATCGGCTACTCAAATGACATTTGAGGATATTCTCGACTCGGTGTGGTCATTTGAAAAGGCGGATGAGGCCATCGAGTTTGTCTGGCAGGGAAAGCAGGTTGGAAAGGTTGTCATCAAGTACGACTAGCGAGATCACAGACAAAGAAATATGGATCGAGAAGCGCGCCTGAAAGGAGACAAGGGCAACAAAGAAAGATGCAAGGCTTGTTTAGGGGTAACAAGTTTAATTAAGCAGTACCACAACAAAGGGTATCAACTAACCAGGCCCTCAAAGGCGACTGTCCATCTCTACATCTATCACAGAACAGCAAACCTTTAAATCTTGCCCATCCACCCTGCCCCAGTTCTTCGCATATGCTTTCCCTTGGCAATCATCAACAACCCTCCACCCATGGCCAGGACACTTCCCGCAAATGCCTGCGCACCATAGTATCCTCCCTCAACATCAATGATAGCACCTGCAATAGGGGGCCCGGTTAACGCCGCGAAACTCGCAACCGTAAACGCCATACCCATCCGGACGCCAATCTTGCTGAGGTCCTGCGTCAGTAATGATACACCCGTGGGGAACAAACTTTGAATGGCCGCTGCAATGATGCCGTATATAACTGCCCAAGCGTACAGACCTGCCTTGTCTGTCACTAGCATCCAAAAGTACAGCAGTAGAGACGCTGCGAGGGCGTGCGGTGCGAATACGTTGATGGCGCCTGTATGGTCGGCGACCCAGCTGGATGCCAGACGGCCGACGATACCAACACCATTGAGGATCATGAGCAGGTCGAGGGATTCAGTGTATGTGAGGGGGGGATCAAGGGCAATCTGTGAATATGCAGGAATGAAGTAGTATGCGAGATACACGCCCCAGCAGGTAAAGAAGGACGCTGTAACGTACAAGGCATACTCAACATCCTTGAAGGCAGACCAATCTACGAGTGGGTTTGAACCACGAGGCTTGATTCTAGGCTTGGCAAACACCAAAGCTAAAGAGAGCGTCAGCAATTGCGTGAGACCCGCGATCCTCAACGTCCAAGCAAAGCCCAGCTTTGGCAGAAGCTGCCTCACAAGACTAGGAAACACCATACCCCCCGTAGCACTCCCACAAGCAGCGATGCCCATAGCCAAAGCACGTCGTCTAGCAAAGTACGTTGACAGCACCGCAAGAACAGGGCAGAAAACGCAGCTATGACCAAGTCCAACCAGAACTCCCTGAGCAACAAAAAAGTGCCAGTACTCGGAACCCACCGAAGTAACCATGACGCCCACAACCTGCAGCAAAATGCCGGTAACGAAGACATACCGAAAGTACCCAGCATCGACCAACCGTCCCGTAAGGGTTCCCACAAAGAACAGCAAAAAGACACTAATGGATCCAATCCACGAGATTTCGCTCACCGATCGATTGAGCTTGTCAACGTAGTAAGCCTGAAAGATACCAAAAGAGTTAACCCAACCCCATGTGTTCATGTAGACCAAATGACCAGAGAAGCAGACGCACCAAGCTCTCCATCCACCATCTGGAGGTGTCAATGAGCTGAAACTGGACTGGGGAGATACTCGACGTACCACTTGTTCCATGATACTCATCTCGAATTCTTGAGGCTCTTCTGGCTGTGTGTTGTCGACACCATCGAACGGTGTTCCTGGTCCCCTTTCTTCATCCGGCTGAACAGAACCTCGTGGGATAGGTACAGGTGCTTCTGGCACCGCCGTGCCTTCTCTCTCATTTTCGATGCCGCTCATGTTGAATATCCGCTTGAGAAGTCTCAGTGATCTCTTTGACGTTGACAATTCAAAGAAACCCTTGCTGGCTATCAACAATGAAGTATCTGCACCAAAAGCCTAGATGCATGTTACAGAGGAATAAGGCAGAGTTATACACATTTCTAGTTCTTTGTCTCTCTACTGTTCCTGCTCCAATCATCGTATAGTTTTCACGTTCATTCCTCCATATTCTTTGTGTCCTCATCGAACGAGAAACACCCAACAGGATGAACACCACACACAATAGAACGACCATGCACTAACCCCAAGTCATAGCCGTGTTCAAGGACCTATGAGCCCCTTGGGTTCAACTTCGATTCCAGGATGAGGAATAAGCTGGCCGTAGTCACACAACTTGAGATGCCAGTGAGACACCCCTTGAACAAAAGCCATTATCGGCTCACAAGGTCATAACTCATTATCTATGCAACCTGCTTCATGCGTATTTCATATCAATGCCTCTGTATACTCATAGTCAGGCCGTCCGTCGATACATACAGCAAACCCGGGGGCATCCATAGTGTCCAACAGACATGTACGCAACCAACCCTGCCTCCCATGCTTGCTCCGTCATTGTTCCTTCACTATCGGCCTAAATACAATTCCATCCCATCCCGTCCCATCCGCAAGTTTGACTCCAGTAATGCCCCTTCTCCCAGCTAAGTCTATTCCCTCCATATGATCCATCCACTCGCTTATCAATCTCATTCCCAGCCACTGCCCGCATTTACATGAGGATCTACTTCAAGTTAGCCATCTGCTTAAACACGGATAATCAGTAAACACTTACACAGTCGCCTTCCTGCTTTCCTTGTGGAATACCCATATCCTCAAAAGTCGCTGGGCCCTTGCCTCCCTTAGGTGGCGGTGCAGTTGCCGCGCTAGGAGCAGGGCTAGGCTTGTTATCAGGCCTCTGGAACTGCGACGGCGGCGCACTGCCAGTCCTGGGAGGTCCAGTAGGGCCCCCTTGATGTCCTCCTGGTCCTCCTGGTCCTCCTGGTCCACCCTGGGGTCCTCCTGGTCCACCCTGGGGTCCGCCGGGTCCGCCAGGTCCGCCAAAGGGTCCTGGAGAGGGACCACCGTGTCCTGGGCCACCAGGAACACGATTTTGAGCGGCGCTTGAGGTACGCGGCGGCCGCATATCGGGGCGCATATCTGTCGGCTGTGGGCGAGGCTGCTGTGGGCCTCCTGGCTGTGGGCCTCCTTGCTGCTGGTTCTGAGGGAGCGAGCTTCCTCGCTCGGGTCGGCCACTAGCTCCAGGCACACGAGAGAAGCGTTCGTAGTTCTGAGGCTGACCTGGCCCACCCTGGGGCCCGGGTGGGTATTGACCAGCAGGAGGAGGCTTTTGGAGTCGGCCACCCTGAGGCCCAGCATCGGGGTATGGTGCTGCACTGCCTGGTCTGGCAAAGTTGTTGTCCTCTGGGTAAGGAGATGGTCGTCCTCCAGGGCCACCGGGACCACCAGGACCACCAGGACCTGGACGGCCACCTTCATATCCAGCAGATGCGGCTCTACCACGCAAGTCAGGACGGCCAGGGCCACCAGGACCGCCGGGGCCACCGGGACCGCCGGGACCTCCAGGTCCTCCGGGTCCACCAGGATGGAGGTTACCCATTGACTGGGAGCCTGGCATTGGTCGAGGACCACCGGTCTGGGGCTTGATACCAAAGGCGCTTGAAGGACGGTCTGCCTGAGGTCCCAGCCGAGGGTCTTGGTTAAATCGAGGAGAGGTAGGTCCCCGAACATCATCCTCCGGATAAGGCGCCGTGGACTTAGCACGAACGGTCAGGGGCGGCGGTCGATCATCCTCGGGGTACGGGGCTGCGGAATGAGGTCGCGGCGGGCCTTGGTTTGCATCTAGCCGGACATTAAAGGCGGGAGGTCGGTCTGTATTGACGGCAGGGAGCACGAAGGAAGCCCGGGAGGGATCGGGGAAGTTGACGTGCTCCGAGACGAGGGTTGGTCGGGCTCCTAGGGATTGGTTAGGAGCCAAGCCAGGAGATGGAGATGGCTGTCGGCCCCCGACAGCATCGACGGTAGGCGAGGCGGGGGCGCTGTTCTCGCTCAGGGTGGGCATCTGCTGTGGCTGCTTGAAGCGATCGGGTCGTTGTCCCCGCTGAGAACCGTGTTGCGACTTGATTCGGGTCAGCGTGGTCGTCTCGTGGTCAGTCTTGGAGAGAGTCCTGTCGGCGTCAAGCGATTCGAGTCGGCCAATGGCGTCCTTGTTGCCGTGGTCGGCCGCAATCTGGTACCACTTCCGGGCTTCCGCCAGGCTCTTCTCAACGTGTATTCCTATCTCGTTGTAGTATCCCAGAGCGAATTCTCCAGTAGGAAGTTTGGCGGCTGCAGCTTCTTGAGCGTACTTGTACGCCAATGCCTCGTTCTTCTTAAAGACACCCTCATATCCAAACAAAAACCATCGACTGACACCCAGAGCAGCCTCCGGCAGGCCCTGCTTGGCTGCCAAGCCGTAGTAGTGGATGGAGAATGATGGGTTGAAGTCGCAGCTGAATTGGCAAAGCTCATAAGCTTGGCCCATCTTTAGCTGGGCCTTGGCGAAGCCTAGGTAAGCTGACTTCTCGATATACATCTTGGCCGTTTGGGGGTTGTTGGGCAGCAGACCCTCGGGAATAGTGATGTCGGGTAGATCCCGTCCGATGAGCATGCCGTACACGTAGGCGCCCTGGGGAGCATCCTCATCAGAGCTATCAGCGGCGGCCTGTATCCGCTCAAGGCCAGTCGAGTAGTCCTTGGTCTCGCCGTGCTGACCCAAGAGGCTCATCATGCCCATTCGGTACAGCGAGGCGGAATCCTTGAGGGATAAACCGCGGTAGTAATGCTCCTTGGCCTTGGACATGTCGTTGGACTGCTCGTACAACATACCCATCCGGTATTCCGATCGGGCGTGGCCAAGCTCGGCGGCACGCTTGTAGCCGACATAGGCCTCACGCTTGTCAACGCGATTGCCAAACTTGCCAAACTCGAGCCATTTTGAGCGCATGTAAAGTGCCTCGGGATGCTCTTGCTGTGACAGGTAGGAGATGATGTTGATTGCGTCGAGGCGGAGCTCATGCTCTATGCGGGGGGTAGCGGGTCGGGCCCTGTCGCCATACTCTCTCGTGAGGCTCTCCTGGGAGATGTCCGCCCAGGTAAGGACGTCGCGCGCCCAGGTAATCTGCATCGAGACATTCTGGGAGTGCAAAACGTGCTTGCGCGCGTTCCATAGTATCTCCTCCTTCTCCTCGTCAGTCGGGGGGATGTTATCGCCCTTGACCTTGGGGAAGGGCGAAAAGGAGGGGGCGTCGAAGTTCATGGTGCTGAGGCGCTCGGTCCTGTAGGCGTCGCTCGACTTGTATGCTCGAATATCGTCGTCTAGGACCTGGGCGGCGTTGGCCTGGGGCCGGGGCTGGTCAGCTCCCCGAGGGTTGATATAAGTCGAGAGGGAGGGCTCGCGGGTGTGACGAGGTCCAGGTCCAGGTCCAGGTGCAGCTTCGGATCGCGGTTCAACAGAAGTAGCCTCGAGCTCCATGCGCTGGAGGTCCTCCTGCATGTTTTGGGGGACCTGAGGGGTTACCCTAGATACAAGGACAACAAAGAATCGTCAGCGCGCCCCACCTTTCCACCGTTGCAACCGGATCCGGCTCTCACAGGCAAGCTTAAGGGGACTGGGACTGGGACGGAGCAGGGCAGGGAGCTTGGGCTTGGGGAATCGGGAAATAGAAACTGGAGCCTGGGCCGCAAACGGGATGGGATTAAAAAGGGGAGAAACCAGGCGACGTACCTTTGGGGCGCAGGAGCGACGACCTCTGGCATATAATAGTCGTCAAAACCACCGGGGACAAAGGTCGCACCGAGTTGTGGGGGAGCCATGTCGTTCTGCTGGCTCTCGTCTGTCGGAGAAGGACGTAAGATGTCAGCACGAGGATTGGGGGAAAGGATGAATAATGAAGGGGCCCTGGTTCTGGCCTCTCCCGGGGAGATGAGGGCACTGTAAGAGCTGACGGGCGCGGTCGCCGATGACTCTGCAGAGACGGCGCGTAACCCCTCCTTTCGCCCAAGCCAGCGGGCGACCGAAGGACGAGCTGAATAGCTGTGCGTGCTCTGCGCTGCGTTCTGGCTTGGTTGGCTGGCTTGCCTGCCTACCTGCCTGATTGATTGATTGATTGGTGGCGGTGGTTCCAGCGACAAGCTGCAGAATTAGTCGATTTGACGTAGACTGTAGGCTGGCTGTGGCCCGAAGAAAAGGCTCCAGAATCAAGATGGAGTGTGAAACGCCAAACGGAGGCGGTTCGGGAGCCCAACGACGAGGGGATCCAGAAGTAGTAACAGTGCGGCGGGGTTCTAGAGCCCAACATCGGGTGGTGCCTCAGGGGATCAAGCACAAGGATCCAGGTCCAAAGTGCGCCAAGAACCACTCTGCTAGGGGTCGGCTTGGATTGTCCGTAGGTACTGCCGAGAGACAAATGTTGTCGGAAGCGGGACGTAATGGAGCAGATACGAAGATCTACTAATACCCATAGAAGAATAAGAAAACTCGCTTGGACGATTGCTTGGACGTTCCGTTCCGAGATGGCTGTGTCAGAATAGTCACAATGTCGTCCGCCACAGCAGGCGCTTTAAGGGTCCATCCTGTGCCGGCCCATTGTGGTGTTTAGGCACTGTTGTATCCTGACCCGCTGGCTGGCATGGTCCAGAAGACATTGCTGAGACCTAGAATGTGGCTTGGTATCCAAGGACCAGGCTGTGTAGTGGGTGCCAGAGACGCAAATAGCTCCCCTGTCGAAATGACGATGCTGGTCTGGAGCTCTGGGGAAAGACCATGTTGCATGTTGAGCTGGGCTTGCGTGTTTCTAAGGGGCTGGGCGTCGACCGATCTTGCAGGTGGCCAGGGACGAGTAAAAGCTGACACGGCTTCAGGTCTAGATAGTTCGCGCCAAACTCTGTCGGGGTTCTCTTGTCCAAGAGGCGTTTCTCGCTCTCGCTTTGATGTCCTTGTTCTCGTATGGGTCCAAGAGACTGCGTCTCAGTCCCTCTTGGTCCAGTGTCGGCCACCAATCAATCAATCAATCAAGTCAAACAGATATGTCGGCGAATGGAGAGTCGCCAGCTCGCACAAGATGCGCTCCTGCATATCAGCTCTTACAGAGGGAGCCGGCCAAGTGATGACGGGGATGACGGGAGAATTAAGGGTTGCTTACATGAAGAGTTGCCGGCAGCGGCTGAGCCGCCGGGAGCTCCCTTTCCGAGCTGTGCGTATTGCTGATAGCTCGCCATTGCGGCGGCTTGAGGGCGGCGTGTGGGGCAAGGGAATATGGGTATAGAACGAAGAGAAAGTCGACAAAGAGAGTCGGAAAAGAAGGGAGCCGAGGTCGAGATCAGCGGAGAGGCTGAGGGTCCAGACGCTTCGTTATGTATCCGTCAGTGTGACGGGCCTCACGAGATGGGCTGCTGTCCTGTAATCAGCTGTAAGGAGCTGTAACACTAGAAATCGCTAGGCCCAGCCCGCGACTGGCACCCTGTGGGCGTCTTGCAGAGGGTGGGCTGCGGCGGCGGCTGTTGGGAGCGGGGCGCTCCCGAGTAAAAGGTGCGCGCGACGGGCGACAGTGCGTGGGGAAACGAAGGGAAAAGCAAAGGGACGCTCGTGCGTGCTGCGACAGTCGAGTAGCCTGCGACAGACAGGTCGTAAGTGGGCTATGGGTGAAGGATTCGCAGCAGGGATGTTGGCCCCGTTCGTTCAACGGCGTCTTGTTTCAATTTGTGGAATCAGGAACTCTGTCGGACTGACATGAACTATTAGGTGAGGATCGGCGCGGACATGAGACGGTTCGTATGGAGCGATGCAAGGAGTAGAGAGGTTGGGTGTAGGAATGAAATAGGCCAGTAATGCGAAGAATAAAGGTGAAGAGGCAGAGGCAGGAGCCTGAGATCTCAGGTCCTCGACGTCAGATGCCTCTCGCTTAAGTTCCAGGTGGTTGTAAGGGAGGCACCACCTGCAACTGTCCGACACTGCAACAGCAGACGAGCCGTCTAATGCTTAGGAAATACTCTTCTTTTGCGAGGAAATAATCTACCTAAAATGTGATAAGAATTAAGAAAATGTAATCATAGTAATTAGGTAGTACTCTATAAATACTCTTAATTATTAACAGGGCTCATTTAAACCGGGTGTCAAGTGATGGTTGTACTAGTCTCTCATTTGGCAGATAAATTGAAAGCTATTGAATATTGCCAAGAAACATGGCCATGGGGATTTGCATTGCAATCAACGGCTCCAAGAGCTGTGAAGCTGGAGCTCGGAATGGAGGGTAGCCACACGGCCACGGAGACACCCTTCAGACGAGGGGCAGAGAGAGGCTGGCTATGATGTACATGCTCGTCACGGCGTCGTGAAGTCATGACCCTGGTAGTACTCTCAAATCTGCCAACCATTGCGGCACATGTCCTGATGCCTCTCATTTCTCGTGCTCTTTGGTTACCTAGTTGTCAAGTTTCACATGTGCTGATGGATGTAGCTAATTTACCGATACGGACACCACTTCGAGAGAGCTTTACTGCAGCTCAGCTAAATGACCAAGCTGGTCGCTTGCTCAGCCACAGCCCCCGCTGCTATTTTCAGCTCCAGCTCTGTCCCTGGTTTCATTTCCAGCGAGCGCCGTTTGCTGGTCGAGGCCATGATGGCCTGAATTTTGAATTGTTTTGTTTCTGTTGGACCAAACTCCTTGCTGTTGCGGCAGGACATGCCATGCTCATAGTTGTCCCCGTACACAAGCACGGCACTACCTAACAACAGCTGTCGTGTTTTGCACGGCCACGTGAAAGCTATGTCTCCGACAGAGAACAAGCTTGTTACCTCGTGGCTCCAAATGCGAGTTTAATTAATCGTTTAGTGCTATGCGAGGTACGGGACGGAGCACCTACCTTGGCACTGGAGGTGTCAAGGCAGATAGAACCCGCATAGCCTAGGCTGACTCTGGCCCAAAGTCCTTTGCGCGGAACTGCATATGGAATCGATCAAACCGCCGCCAAGACAGCCGCACAAGGCTGACTTTGACCCCCATGGACCTTCATCGATAGTCTGCCCAGCCCAACCCCAAACAGATGGGATGTGCTCGCTTGCTGTCCATGCGCGATCAGCCGCATGCAACCCAAAGATGCGATTTCAATCTAGAAAAACAGCGAATTACAAAGATGTAATTTTGTTGAAATGGCGCGAACCTGGGTGCCGATGGATCGTCCATGATGATTACCTCATCCGAGGTGACTTGGCGGCCCGGCCCGGAATTTCTCTCTCCCGAGATACCCCTGCAACCCCAGCACCTCGCAACCACCAGCGCCAGGCATGTGCCGTGGCCTCGCGTCACTGAATGCAGCCTGGTGAAGCTTCAATATCACCAACCATCAACACCACGACCCCAAATAACCATACCACAAAACCGCCTCATTGACCGCCTCATCTCCCACCAAAAACCTCAGTAAAATACTCTGCGCGAAACCGTAACGAGGCATTCTGCTCTCCCCCCGTCGCCCACAATGGCCGACCGCAACCTCGCCCAGATCCTTGCTCAGCTCAAGCACTCCCCATCCATGAGCTACTCCGACGCCAACGCCCTCCTCTCCAAGGCCAAGCTCGCTCTTCTCAAGCTCAACGCCCTCACGCCGTCCCCCAGCACCCCCGCTCCCCTCCTCCCTCTCGCCCGCGAGACCTACGAGCAGGGTGCCCTCTTCGCCATCCGCGCCCGCAACCCCGACGCCTTCACCCGCTATGTCCAGCAGCTCCAGCCCTTCTACGAGCTCCCCGCCTCCGTGCTTGCGCCCAACCTACCCGAGCGGAACAAGGTCACTGGTCTGAGCCTGCTTCTGTTGTTGACTCAGGGTCGATATGCCGAGTTCCACACCGAGCTTGAGAGCTTGGCCAACCGGGAAGGTGGCGGCGGTGACGTCGAGAGTGACCGATACTTGGGCTATCCCATTCGTCTGGAGAGGTGGTTGATGGAGGGATCCTACGACCGGGTTTGGAAGGCCATGAAGAGCAGCGAGGTGCCATGCGACGAGTATAGCGTTTTCTCAGAGGTAGGGATCTATACGCTCTCAACGATCAACGCATACTAACTTGGACACAGATCCTTAAGAACCAGATCCGCTCCGAAATCGCCTCCAGCAGCGAGCGCGCATACCCTAGCCTCCCCATCAGCTCGACAAAGTCCCTGCTCTTCCTCGACTCGGAGGGCGACGTCATCTCGTTCGCCCACCACCGCGGCTGGGTCGTCCGCGACGGCCAAATCTACTTCCCTGACGCTGCTGAGGGTGAGGATGGTGACCAGAACAAGGAGATGAGCCAGATGGTGATAGAGAATGCTCTGGGCTACGCCCGCGAGCTCGAGACGATTGTGTAGAGCTGCACTAGTGGAGATGAAGGGGAAACAGGATATAGACGAGTAGAGGAAGAGACAACTGTTGTACGACTAATTCAACTTGACGATATCCGTCCATCCGACGGAAACACAAAGCAAGTAACCGTCCAACACATACACTCATGAGGTCTCCATACGTCATCCTTCTATCGAATTGTGTACGTCTCGCATGAATTCAGGCTAAGTTGCAGCTATAAAGATACGACATGACTCCTATGCCATCGTTCTACCAACCTATCGTCCAAGTCCGGCCTTTTTTGAAAACCATAGACGTTCCCTATCGGTCCACCTGGCTTCTTTTGTGCATCGTTGACTCGAAACTCCATGTCCCAACTTGCGCTCCAGTCATTAAATCTTCTACTCTTTAAAGGCTTAAGCGAATAGCTTCAAGCCGCTGCCATGCTTGCCAATCTCGCAAACCTGGCATACTCGGCACACGGTGCCCTTGTACTGGGTATGGTACTTGGAGCCGTCAAAGGCGCACTCCTCGAACGCCGTGCCGCTGTAGATGGGAGTGTGGCTGGCCGCGCACACGTCAAACTCAGCGAACTGGTCGAACTCGATCTCAACAGCATCATGAGGGTTGCGCTCGCACTGAGCCTTAGCTCTCCTGGCCTATTTACGTTGTTAGTCATTGAGATAATTGCAATAAGGCACTGTGATAACTTACGTTCTCCACAATCTTGCTAGCACCGCCATTGGCGATGATGCGGTTAGCAAAGCTTAGGGCAGAGTTATAGTTCCTGTTGCGCATGGCCAGCTGCATGGCGCTGAGCAGGGCAAGCTGTCGATGAGGCACCTCGATCTTGGGGATCGTGAAGTATGCCGACAGCTCAAGGCTTCTCTGAAGCTTCTCGGGGTCATTGGCGACGACCTCGGCAGAGCCCAGTTGTCTCCTCGAGAGCTCAATGTCCATAGCAACAGCGTACTCGCTCGCCGAAGCAATGAGCTTCTTAGCCTCAGCCACCTCGTCCTCGCTCGAAACAGCATTGACCAGGATGGAGTGCAGGATGCCTCTGAAAATGTTGACACCAGCATCCAGCCTGTTGGACTTCATCGAGTCGTAGCCTGCCTGCAGGTCGTTGGAGGCAAGGTGCTCCAAATCCCGAGGGATAATAGGCAGAACCCTTCTGGGATCGGTCTCATCCAGGGTTCGGCGGACATAGTTCACCAGGGGTGACAGGCCCTGGGAAGCGGGGAGGAAGGTCCTGGAGGCCGAGTAGACCTCAAGGAATCGCGGCTTGAGTGGTGCAAAGTCAACAGCGCCAACCTGTCGATTCAGGAGCTGCATAGCAGTCTCGAACGAACCGCCAGCAATGTGATCCACAGCCAGGGGTGAGTTGCGCGCCCAAAGGTCAGCCTCACTGCTGGCAGCGCCGCCAGCATCAGCACTCTCGACATTAACGAAGTCGCTGTCGACCTCAGGAACATCATCGTCGCCCATATCCCAACCGGCGACATCCTCATCGTCATCATCGATCAAGGAGACGTTGCGCTTGGCAGCAGAATCATCCTCCAGGGCATCCTCGAAGCCTCCAGTGGCAGCAGCGGGCTCATCCTCGAGCGAGAGACCCTCAACCTGTCCAAGAAGAGCCTTCTCGAAGAAGGATTGCGAAGTAGCCTTGGTGGGCCAGTTGGCCTTGAAAGTGGACACGACCGGCTTGGGAGTAGACAGAGGAGCACCGAGAGTGGGCATGGTGAGGTCTTCCTCAGTCAGACCAGTGGCCTCGAGGATGGCCTGGCACTCCTCCTCAAGGCCGCGAGACTTGGCAGTCATGTAGGCAAGAGGGTCTATACACAGTTAGTGGGATCCAAGATAGCTAGCTAGCTTATACTTACAGAGGTCAATCTCCTTGAACATCTGAATGCGATCCTCAACCTCGCCGAGATAAACGGCGTTCTGGAATCGCGAGGTAAAGTCACCACGGTGCTCAGCAATCTTAGCCATTCGAGCAAGCTTGGAGTGGTCACCGGTAGCGAGGTACAGGAAGGAAAGCTTGTCGAACTGCTTCAGCTTCTGGTAGCACATCTCAACGACCTGATGGTTGCCATGTGCCAGGGCCTCGGTGCTCAGGCGAGTCCAGAACTTGGGCTTGTCAAGCTCCTTAGCCATCTCAACAGCCACATCAAGGTTGCCGCACTCAATGGCAAGGTCGAATCGGGTAGTAGGGTCCTGGACGAACTGCAGAGCAATCTCGGGGTAGCCCTTCTTCTGGAGATATGAGATGATGGACTGTCCCACAAGGCTGGAATTTCGGATGATGTGAAGCATCTCCTCGTAGTTTCGCTTCACGAGGGCCAGCTTGAATCGGTACTCGGTAGGGTCGATCTGCAGGATACGGGGCTTGGCAGCTCGGTCAAGGCAGTAAACGTTGCGGCCCTTGACCTTGACCAGGTAGACGGTCTGATCCAGGGTTCGGACAATACCGTTGTCGCCGTTCAGGAGAGTGTACTTGACGTGGTTAAGAGTCGAGTAGAGGAGGACACCGGCATCGTCCCAGGTGGCGCTCTTGATACGAATCGTCTCGTGGAGGGTGCTGACCTGCTCGAGAGTCTTGGTAACAATAGTGACATTGTGCTTGCTCAGGAGAGCGGCGTAGAGGCCATCGTTGGACCACACAACATACTTGACACCGTTGACGGCAAGCTCACCGGTGCTCTTCTTCTGCTGGATGTCGTAAAGGTGGACGGCGGTGGGGGTGATGATCAGCAGGTTACCAGTACCTCCAAAGTAGATGTCAGTGGTGCCAACGGGAGGCTTGAAGGATCGGGTCGTGTTGTTGGAGAGGTCCTTGATATCGATGGTCTGGTTGGCCGAGTTGAGCACAGCGAATCGGTTGCGAGCCACGAAGATGGCCGAGTTGCCAGCGCCACGCTTGGACTCGGCTGGCTCGATAGCGCCCGAGCCATCCTTGGGAAGGTTCACAAGCTCATAAGAGCCTCCCTCAGCGGGGGAGGTGACAAGGATAGATCGCTCCGCAGGGTTGTAGGACAGGGTACGGGGCGCAACCCAGGCGCTACCAAGCTTCTTGAGCGACAGCAGGGTAGGGCTCTCGATGTTCTTCTGGAAATCGTAGGACTTGACGTGCTTCTCCTTGGTGACGTAGAACAGCTGGTTCTGGTGAACTGCCGAGGCAGGGCGCTCACGCTCCAGCTTGAAGACCATGACACCATTGTCGTGGCCAGCAGCAAAGAGGTTGATCTCGGGGTGGGCAGCAATCACCCAGAAACGGTCGTTCTCTCGCTTGAAGGACTGAACGGCAGTTCGCTTGTTAAGATCCCACACACGAATGGTCTTATCCTCGCCAGCAGACAGAATCAGGTCCTGGTGCGGATGGAAAAGACAACCCGAGGCGTTCTGGAAATGTCCTCGGCATGTATCAACCTCCCAAGCCTTGGTCTCGCTCATGCGCCAGAGCTTGACCAGGCGATCGTCGCCAGCGCTCACAATGAGGGGCATTGTGGGATGGAAGGCGACCCAGTTGACACCTCGGTCGTGACCCTCGAGGACGAACTTGACAACGGCGTCGGTGTTGCCAAACATGTCGGTCTGGTTCTGGTTGGCGCGCGCCATCTGGTCTTCAAAAGACATCGAAGTGGGGGCAGAGTGCTTCTTTCGGAGGCCGGAGATGTCCCAAACGCGGACGGACTGGTCGAGAGAGGCCGAGACGACGAGGTCTTCCTTGGGGTGGAACTGGGCACACATGGCATAGTGGTTGTGGCCAGTCATGGTGCAGACTATGGACACATCAGCATTTCAGAACATTTGGCAAAGCGCCAACGCAACCTACTCAATGAACGGTTCTGCCAGTTCCATATCCGAATGGTCTGGTCATCCGAGGCTGACAGGATCCAGGGAAGCTCGTGGTGGAAGAAGACAGTTCGGACATAGTCAAGATGGCCGTTGAGGGTGAACAGGCAGCGCCTGGTCTGGTAGGACCAGACTTTGATCTTGTAGTCGTCACCGCCCGAGACGAAGAGCGGCTGGGTCTTGTGGAAATCGACACCTCGAACGGGGCCATCGTGTTCCTCGAAACGATCAATCAATGTTCCCATTCGGTAATCCCAGAGCTGGATAGTGGAAGAGTGTAGCGACACGAGGATCCATGGTCTGATGGTGACTTGTCAGCTTGGATGTTGCGATGCGGTTCAGCGACGGTCAACGACTGACCTCTTGGGGTGGAAGGCAATGCCCTTTGCTCGAGAGGACTTGGACTCAAACTGCGCAACAAGAACAATTAGCCAATCTGGACCGGGACACATCATGGCCGCGCATTCATACCTTGGTCAACATTCCCGGGGAGGACTGCATCTTGGCGGGGAGGTGAAGCCGCAGCTTCAAGCATTAAGGGGTGGAACAATACGGGCCCAAGAAGCGGTCGGTGGAAGCAGTTGCTCAGCTTGCTTGTCGCTAGATCGCAATCGTCGGAGCGAGCTGGCCAGCAGAGCGTGGAGAAGGGGGAGGTTGTGAGGAGGGAAAAGGGAGGGATAGTAGTGGTTGAATGCTGGCCGTGGAGGGATCTCCTACCTAGGAGGCTTAAGCAATCGTGTCCCAAAGTGTGGGCTGCCATTCATGGCTGGGGAGGCTGAATCCACCCGCAACATTTATTGTTCCGCTCGTTAAACTCCCTGAATGTGGCTTGACAGCGACCCCTGAACCAGACACCCGGGATAAAGCTATGAGCATATTCTCCCCTAAAGATAATCAATAGAGTGCAATTAAAAGCGAATCAGTGCTTCAAACAATTAGATCGTTTTATGAAGTTTTCTAAAAATTTATTTACAATACTTAAGACGAGTTAGGTAACCCTCTTCACGTTCTGGCGTGTCAAATGCAGGGGGAAGATACAACGCCCAGAAGCCACTGGAGCCTGTCACAGCCACATCCACAGGCGCCACATCATGACGGGGCACCTCGCTAAGCCTAGTTGGGGCAGCTCTTGCTTTTGGTGACGCTGTCCAGATCCAACGACACTTTACAACCAGAGGTCAGCTTGATTCTTGATGAACGAGCTGTCATTGCAGGGCAATTGAAAGCCTGCTACAGTCGGAGAAGGCTTAGAAAGCCATATCATTTATTGAACTTGTGTCTTTGAGAATTGCAGCATCATTTCTTGAAATCGCCACGTCTGCCATAGAGGTAGCTCTTGAGAGCTGTCCTTTGCCCCTCCATCGCGAGCCTCAAAGCTCCGAGCTTCGCGTAGATCCAACAAAGGACCATATGCGCTGCCCGAGACAGTTCTAGTCATGTTTCGCCTTTCTCAGCTACCATGGGGGCTTGCGATGGCCCTCGTGGCTTCTCTAGCGACTGCATCTCCAGCTGTCAACGTGGGCATGAACGCTGCCTTTCCTCGTGGGCCATATCTACTTGAACTTCTGTATGCCAAGAATCCAGAGCATACTACCTTGTGTCGCAGCGCTAATGGTCTGTAGGGAAACGGCTGCCGGAGAAAACTCGACTTCGTACTTTCCACTCCTTGACAAGATCGCTAGTGGCCATTTCGCATCAGCAAGCTCAGACGCCGAGCTCTACGATCAGTTCCTCGAGGTCCTGCAACAAGACGGCCATATTGCCAGCCCGGATGCTCTGTCGACCTTCAAGCTAGCTCTCTCCCTGCGATCTGCGGCGCCACGAATCGAGGCTCATTACCAATACTATTCGACTGCCGTTGACCCTACGACAAAGGAGGACGTCGATGAGAAGTGCCAGAGCTGGGCTCTGGTCGAGAACGAGAAGTACTGCTCGCCAACGCTTGATACTGCGGCAGAGAGTGATCTATCATCCAAGTGAGTTAGGCGCATTTCAGCTATAGTTCTTCTTAAGTCCTAACGCGATACAGGCAAACCAATGTGTTGCCCTTTGATCGAGTATTGGGCATTGGCAAAGACGCTGTTCTCTATGCTGACCCTACGTCTGCATCATTTGGCCCCTTTCACGAAACTCTTTCAAAGGCTGCCAAGCAAGGAGACATCTCCTATCGCCTTCGATACCGCCGGAGTACCGCCCAGAGCAGCCCTCTTCCTGTTAGCGGGTATGGTGTCGAGTTGGCCTTGAAGAGAACCGACTACATCGTTATTGACGATCGCGAAGCCGGTAAAGATGCCACGCAAAAGCCCGTCGCCGCAGATGTAGTTCTTGACGAAGAGGAGGAAGTCACCGATTTGAAGCCCCTATCGACCTCGGAGCTGGCATCCTTGGGCTTGAAGACTGCCTCGTTCATTCTGAAGAGCGAAAATCCGTTCGAGACCCTGGTCAAAGCTACACAGGACTTCCCCAAGTTTTCCAGGTCGATCATCGCCCACGAGGTCTCCAAAGAGTTTAAAGAGGAACAGGAGAAGAATGTCGCAGCCGGCGTTCCCACTGGCATCAACTTCTTGTGGATGAACGGAGTTCAGCTCATTGAGCGCCAAATCGAACCGTTTAACCTTATTGATATGATCCGGCGCGAGCGCAAGCTGATCAATGGTGTTCGTGCGCTTGGTTTCAATGGCCAGCAGGCTGTCTCGTTACTTGGACACTCGGAGATCGCCAACGCCAAGGCAGATGATGAACCCACTAGATTCGACTGGACAGATAGAAGCGAAGATGGCAAAGTCTTCATTTGGCTCAACGATCTCGAGAAGGATGACCAATATGCGGAGCTACCAAAAGAACTAAAGGCAGTATGTACAACAAGATCCTTTGGTGAAGAATGTCACTTATCATGTTTTAGCTTCTCCGACGCACTTATCCCGGCCAGCTTCCCCAGGTGGCTCTCAACCTCTTCCACATTATTGCGCCTGTGGATTTTACCAATCTTCAGGACGTAAGGGCATTTAGCCAGCTGGCACAGTTTATGCAGCGCGGTCTCACCATTCGCTTTGGCATTGCCCCCCTGACATCCACGCCCGCAGCTGCTGCGGCAGGCAAGATTGCCTATCACTTGATGGAAACATATGGTCTCGAGTCTCTAGTCGCATATCTTTCAGAGTGCGAGGAGGGCTCCAAGACCGGTGTGGACAAGAAGGCTTTTGTTAAGGCTGTTGAAGGACGTGAACCGCTGCCCGAAACCACGAAGATGACTTTGGATGAGGTTCTTGAAGCCGAATCTTATACGCAAAAGATCAAAGCAGCTCAGTCCTGGGCCAGCCGACTCAATGCAGACACGACGGTGCGCCCCGTATTCGTCGATGGCTTTGCTATTCCACGCGAAAAGAACTGGGTGCAGACAATGGGCCAGCGGTTGACCGAAGACACTCAGGTCATCCAGAAGGCCGTCTACCTTGGGGAGATCGACGAGGAGAGCTGGGTTCCCGGTGTCTTCTTGAACAAGGCGCTCGCCAAGAGAAATACTTACATCTTCCCCGATGATGATAAATCTCTCCGCGTTCTCGATGTCAACAAGCTCTACGCCGATCATGCTGACCTGTTCAGCAAGGTTGCTGTTCTCGAGGCCAACACTGAGTCGACAAAGGAGACCTGGGCTGTTCTTACTGTCGTCACTGACCTCAACACGGAAGATGGTCAAGATCTTCTCGTTTCTGCCCTTCAGTTCAAGCGTGCCAACCCAGGTCTTCGGCTTGAACTTGTCCATAACCCTTCATCGCCCACTGACGCGCACGCTGTCAACGGTGCATTCAAAACCAACACGGCGAAACTTGCCGAAATCGAAAGCAAGGATGAGCTTAAGGGCATTCTTGAGGCGTCATGGACAGGCGAAGATGATGGATTCGGCAACTCCCTGGCAGGCTTCCTCAACACTGCCAAGATCCTGCCAGGAACAAAAGCCCTCCTTCTCAACGGCCGCGTCGTTGGTCCTCTGCCATCCAATGTCTTGTTCAAGGAGGACGACTTGCAGCAGCTCCTTGACTTTGAACAGCGAAACAGAATCCTCCCTGTTTATGCTGCCATCGAGGACCTCGGTTTCGCGGACAAGCTGTCAGACCCTGTTGCAGCGGCAAAGCTCACCTCCATCACTGCACTCTCCACCATCTCCGACCTTCCACAGGGCATCTTTGAGTCTGCTCCGTCCGTTCGAACCACACTCTATAGCACGTGGGACTCGACACATACCGCAATTGAGATTGGCAACCCAGAAACTGCCAGCATTCATATTGCTGGTCTCCTGAACCCCACCAGCGAGCAAGGTCAGAAGTGGGCTCCAATTCTTAAGGTCTTGTCCGAGCTAGATGGTGTTTACCTTAAGTTGATCATCAACCCAAAGGAAGTTGTGTCAGAGCTTCCCATCAAGCGTTTCTTCCGCTATGTTCTCAACTCAGCCCCCTCTTTTGACAAGGATGGGCATGTCGAGGGCCCCAAGGCTGTTTTCAAGGGCCTTCCCTCAGAGGCTCTTCTGACAGCAGGCATGGATGTCCCTCCAGCTTGGCTTGTGGCTCCCAAGGCCTCCGTTCACGATCTCGACAACATCAAACTCAGTTCCGTCAAGGCCGATGTGGACGCGACATATGAGCTGGAGAACATCCTCATTGAGGGCCATTCCAGGGATGGCAAGCGAGGCGCTCCCCGTGGTGCTCAGCTGGTCTTGGCAACGGAAAAAGACCCTCTTGTAACTGATACCATCATCATGGCCAACCTTGGATACTTCCAGTTCAAGGCGAACCCTGGTTACTACAACATTCAGCTCAAGGAGGGCCGCAGTGCTGACATCTTTACCATTGAGAGCGTCGGCGCCCAGGGTTACTCTGCTGTCCCTGGAGATGAAGGTACGGAGGTTGCGCTTATGGACTTCAAGGGTACAACGCTGTATCCGCGATTGGAACGAAAGCCAGGCATGGGAGAAGCCGACGTTCTCGCAACAACTGATGATGAAGACAAGGGCATTGTTGCAAAGGGCCTCAAGTTCGCCGAGAGTCTCCTTGGTGCATCCAAGACGCACAAGGAGATTTCGGCACAAGAACACGCCGAGATCAACATCTTCAGTGTCGCCAGTGGCCACCTCTACGAGCGTATGCTCAACATCATGATGGTTTCTGTCATGCGCAACACCAAACACACCGTCAAGTTCTGGTTCATTGAGCAATTCCTCTCACCCTCGTTCAAGGACTTTATCCCACACATGGCAGCCGAGTACGGATTCAAGTATGAGATGGTGACATACAAGTGGCCTCACTGGCTTCGTCAGCAAAAGGAGAAGCAGCGTGAGATTTGGGGTTACAAGATCCTTTTCCTCGACGTGCTGTTCCCACTATCACTCGACAAGGTCATCTTTGTGGACGCGGACCAAATCGTCCGCACCGACATGATTGACCTTGTGAACCACGACCTCAAGGGAGCACCGTATGGGTTCACCCCTATGTGCGACTCGCGTACTGAGATGGAGGGCTTCCGGTTCTGGAAGCAGGGCTACTGGGCAAACTACCTTCGTGGCCTCCCCTATCACATCTCGGCCCTCTACGTCGTCGACCTGCACCGTTTCCGTCAGCTCGCGGCTGGAGACCGTCTCAGACAACAGTACCACACCCTCTCGGCCGACCCCAACAGCTTGTCCAACCTGGATCAGGACCTGCCCAACAACATGCAGTTCACCATCCCTATCCACAGTCTTCCCCAGGAGTGGCTCTGGTGCGAGACGTGGTGCAGCGACGAGAGCCTCTCCTCGGCCCGCACTATCGATCTGTGCAACAACCCGCAGACCAAGGAGCCCAAGCTTGACCGCGCAAGAAGACAGGTCCCCGAGTGGACCGTCTACGATGATGAGATTGCAGCACTGGATCAGCGACGTAAGGGTACTGAGGAGAAGAATACCAAGAGCCGGAAGCTAGAGGAGGAGATGCATACTAAGGACGAGCTCTAGATAGAGATAGAGAGGGTATATAGTAGCTGATCTTGGACTAATTTGACTGATTTTTTCTACATATGCAGACAGTTCAATTGTATGAACCTCCTTAAATGCACCATGCTGTCCCCACTTGTCATCGTTCAGGGGTCGAAGCTGAGGAAAGCCTCGTACCTCAACCCATCATGCAACCACTCCCACACATGGGACGGAAATGATCGAATTCTAAGATCTAGACTAGGTACTCGAGCGGCCCAGACTCTTTTTCGATTGGGATGAGAGTCCGGGGTAGCTATGACGGATGAATTCTCGAAGATGCGAACCTCACCCTAAGACTTAGGATCACAGGACCTAATCCTGAGGCATTGTTTACTCACAGTTAGACTCAGTTATAAACATCCTCTTCCCTCATTCTTCCCCTCTTTTTCTTCTTTCTTCTCTTTCACACCTCGTCATCCTTTTCTCTGGTGACGCGGCTCACACCACCGACTCCCGCAACTTCCCTCGCGATTCTGCTCACCCCCTACTCGGCTTCTACCGGGTAGTTGCTGGTCTGGACGTCTTTGGGCATCTGATCTTCAGCAGAGACAACACACAATCGTGCTGAGCTTGATCAAATAGTTGCTCAATGCAACAAAATAGGTGTCAAGATTGATTGCTTTTTAGTTTCCTTGGTGATGCTTTATGTTTCCAGAGCATACACGATACGAGTTGCTTGTCATAGACAAAGCACGTCTTCGTTTGCCAGATAGTTTGTATGCAACGCAAGCCAGATGTAGAAGCAAAGCTGATTCCCTCCTTGGCATGAAAAGCTATCAGGCAGCCTTTGTCTTACTCATTTCTCTTTCTGAAAAGTATTTAAACGAGAGATATCCCTCTCATCTCCTTCTACCTCCTTCCACATTCATCCTACATTTATCCTACGTTCATCCTATATTCATCCCATATTCATCTTATATTCATACTATATTTATCCCACATTCATCCCACCTCAACCCACCTCAACACTTTATCTTTTATAGACTATATTAGCCCGTGGTCAATGCGACGAACACACAGGATAAGCGCATGAACTTAACCTAAACATATAATAAACAGATATTTATAACCTTCCAAGATAAAATATTTAAAATTTTATATTAAAAATATATAATTATTTATCTTATGCTTATGATTACTTTTATCTGATTTAAGGCAAAGTTACTCTTATAGTTAAAGAGGTCGAGGCTAATATCCTCTTGTTAAACCCAGTTAGGCTACCCTAGACCATCGACTTCAACAACCGAGATCGTGACTCTCGCTCGAGGCTCCTTTCCTCATAGGCACCGACACTGCGAAGAGAAACAGGTGCGGTCATAGTAATTAATAGATAAATCAGCGGCGGCATGTGATGACGAGCTCCTGACCCCGAAGAGGCATCATAATAACTGGGAGGAGCATGGCCGCGTGATGGGTTGACGTACGAGGCTTCACCCCAGAGCGGTAAGGACATTTCTTGTTGGTAGTCTGTACTAGCTGCCTACTCATCTCATCCATCTTAGGATTTTGAATAGATAGAACCCCTATTTCCTGGTAACCCATGGCTTATCTCCTTGAAATTGACCGGTTTCATCTCAAAAAGATCACTCCTCAAATGGTTCGTGGACCATCCATGGCCCATGCATGTGTTTGCCCATCATCACCCCAAACCTGCCCCCAAGAAACCCCTACTCGATAAGTGCCATGGGAAAAATGTGGGGCCGATACCTCGCACCTGTTTCGATTGTCTTGATAGATATTTGACTTGTTATGCTGTGTGATGATGCATACCTGCTGTAGCTGGAGACCATCTTTCATGAAACAATCTATCAGGTTCTTCGACCAATTGTCTCTCTCGTCTGACGTGACTATGGGCTCCGATCCGTCATAAATGCCGCGGACGATCCTGTTTCCAATCTGAGCGTCTGGGAGTGCAAAAGCAATGCGTTTGAGAGTGGGAAAGCTCTTGATGGCGAGGAGGAATAGGCGTGCATGTTTCTCCTGATAGCCAGCGAGTTAGTGATATGAGCAATGCCAATGCGAGGCAGGGACGATCCACGCCGAGGAACTTACAAAGAATCGATGTTCAGACTGCGTATTGAATGGACGAGGGGCATTGATGCATGAAGGTCCCAGTACAAGCCATTCGAGTGTTGGAAAATGTCTGGCAATGTCCATGAGAAGGGCTGGGCGCATGGTTGGGTTGACTCGATCGAGGTGCTCAGTTGGAAGGTCGGTGACGTTGACGTTGGTGTCTATCAACAGTGAAAGCCGCTTCAAACTCTGCTGACACCGAGACGCTATCTGTACACTTTCACTTGAAATGCCCGAGTACAGATGTAGCGAATCCAGTCCCCCCTTGGTGGTACATCTACAGATAACCGTGGATGCAAGCATAGGGAGCCCGACGACCCTGAGGTGTTTGACCTTGGGGAAACCTCCCCAGGGGTAAAGGTCTTCTGTGAACAACCACCTCTGAAAGGAATTGAAGTCCGTGAGATTTAGGGCAAGCACATCCCAGATGAGGCCCGGCAGGTCGTACTCCTTGTAGCGATGTTTCCGAGGCAGATCGAGCAGGTTTTCCCATGTAACCCCGTGAGGTCTCATGTACACTGGGGTAACGTGAACGATAATCGTGAGCGACCTGTTCAAGTAGACATAAGTAAAGCGCCCCAACAAGAACTAGAAGCACAGCATACTTGAGGCCGTGTCGTAAGTGATCCACGAGAGTCGATCGGTCCGCCAGGTAGAGCATGAGGTCATCGACAAGTTCCGTCTGAGTGCCTTCGAGGCGGATCTTTTTGAACACAGCATGCATCCAAAGAAGTCGAGCTCGCTTTGAGCAGCTCACGAAACTGAGACGGCTTGTAGCATCCACCAACCCGCTGATGATGGTGTGAACATCGTACGGCAGGTCCAGCAGGCCGCGACGTGGATGATGCTCGTCCATCGCAGTTGAGGCGCCCTCAGGCAAAGTGTGCAGTCTCTTCGGTCGTGACAGTAGAGGGTGAAAGAAAAAGAGAGGCAGTAATGCAAAGAGAGGTGGCGGTAGTGATGATTGAGAAGGATGAACTCGAGAGTTGCGCGGATCGGACGTGGGAGGAGGGCGATGTCCTCATGACGGTGAATCACGGTACCTTGATGTACTTGAGATAATAGAGCACGTCTGGCAAGCGAAACACCGCTGGTCTTGTCGCATAATCTATATGGTAGGAGAGCGGTTGCTTGCTACCGGTGCGAGTCGTCTCTTTTGACCGTGAATCACTGTCAGTTGATAGCTACGTTTGGTCATCCAGCACCCCTTATGAGGCGGGATATTAGAGGGTGTCTACCCCGTAACGCCTGCGATATAATTACTGTACCATGACTGAAAGATATCGAGGACCGCACATGAAGCCTAGGCCCCTGGAAGCAAGCGGTACTGCCATGTCCGTGTCGATTATGAGGTGAAGTCTTCGAAGACCCGCTCGATGATATCCCCACGCTGTCTGTCAGTGCACGCCTTGATTAATAGTAAAGGTATGTAAAGAAACAAGGTTGTTCAATGTGCAAAATCGGTGGATTGCCGCAGATGTGACCTGAGGAATTACTTTCACCATGAGGTGCTGGACCTTGGGAAGATGTCGGGTTTGGGTGGATTGAAGGAGTTGTCTGAAGTGCATTGCTCAATTCGAATGAAGTTCCTCGATATCTAGCTCAAGCGCAGTAATGTTAGGCGCAAGTCTAGGGAGCTGAAAGATAAGGTCCGACAGTACAGATCCTTCGAGAAGCTCTGCTTGCTTATCGTTAAGTAGTCGGCTGTGATGCATCCAGTGGCTGTAGGGCTGGATAGGGGAGGGGAGAACAACGATCTTGAGCGACCTGCTTAAAACGTGGCTGGCAAATGGCCCAACAGAACAATACAAATTACATACTGAGCGTTCTGGCGTACATCTGGCATAGGGAGGGTTTGTGTGTTTGACATGAAGAGTTCAGGGGCATGGGTAAGTCATCTAGGTGTCGTAAGGGCGAATCCTGTTCAACACCAAGATCGCCAGAAGTTGCCGGCTTTGCTTTGAGCAGCTCGCAAGTGCATCTGGAAACCTGCTGATGTTAAGGTGAAGTATTAGGCCACCAAGTGGACGGACGAGGCTTAGTAGCCGTCGTAATTGAGGCGCTCTAGGGCAAAGCGTGTAGTTTCTTTGGTCGCGGCAGTAGAGAGGATAAAAGCCTAAGAAATTTAGCGATGCAAATGTGACAGTGAATGAGATAATAGGGTACGTCTAGTAAGCGAGAGAGCGGTCGTTTGCTTGTGGTGGGAGTTATCTCTTGTGGTCTTGAATTATAGTCACTCCTAATCGATAAAGTTGGTGTTTTTTTTGTTCTCGACTACAAAGCGTATCTTGGTACACGACTTATGACGTCAGTGCTCGCCCCTGGAGCCTTCAGTCCGGGAGGCTGAAGATGCCGAGGGATATGTGGAATGAGTGTCTTTTGTGTCTGAGACGCGGGACGGGTAAGGCCAGTCCAAATGACAGATCCATGGTTTCCTAGATTTCTGGTATTGTTGGCTTCACATGTGTCGAGAACAGGGTTGACAAGGGTATAGCTGTTTAAGCGAGAACAGAACCCAGGAATATGCCCTGGTTTCTCACATTTCAGGGCTCTTGCATTCTGCTTCCCAAGGGCACAGCTTACAGGCCAGGTAATCGAACGATTGTAAATCAGGTACACGGCGTCGCCCGCAGATCCAAGCCATGAGACAGCATAGTCGCAACAAGAAGCCCCGGACGAGGCAAGGCGAGATGGGATTCACATGCCATGTCTCACTTTTTGCTGGTCGAGATTGTCTCAGGCCTTCCCTTGTAGCCTTGTTTAGAAGACAGCTGTCAGTTTCAGGCTTAAGATAGAGAAAGGTATGTAGGAAGAATCCCGTTAGGTTTCGGGGCCTGAAGATGAGTTGAGGCTTAGATTTGAACTCTGGGTGTGTTTGAAGCGGCTGATTACTGATGTCTTGGGTTTTCTTTCTCCTTGCACGATAGGTGTTTTAGCTAGCCACTTTGGCTGCATATTAATTTCCAAGACTTTTTCTCCTTTCTTTTGACAGTCGCTCTCAAGCCGTCTAAATACTGTTGTAATGATCTGGAGAGAGATGTAAATCGGAGCTAGAGTTGTCGACATCCATGCCATCCCGGGGATGGAGCACATTTTAGCTTTTGCTCCTCTGAAGATAAGAAATGAAATTTTATAAAAGCGTTCTAAAGTATGAACATTATTGCCACACGTGTTTGATCATTTTATGATAAGTTAGGTAAATTTATTCCATATGCTTGAGAACCAAGTAATATGTTCTGGCGTCCGCATGGTTCCCCTCGTTACAGTTGCCTTCCTTTTTCCCCACACAGGGCGCCGTGTTCGGCGGGTACCTCGGAAAACCACCACGATGCACGCAACACAAAACGTATCCCCCTATCGTGCGAGAAGGTACCGGGCAGGCCGGGCTTCCTGCACAAGGAACGGGATTGCACTTGCGACTGCAGAACACGGCAGTCACCGCCCGCCTTCCCGTCATCCACCATCCACCATCCAGCGCCCTCCATTTTCCCCCTCCCCACCCACACACTCCATCCACTTCTCACGCATTCCCATCCATTCTTCCTTCTGCCATATCCCATACTCTACTTCTGCATCCCTCGCTTTTTGTGCCCCTTCTCCAGCGATAGCCATCTTCCCCTTTTTCTACTCGACGCGATTCGGCCTCGAAATCCGCCCCGACTTCGATACAGCTCCATCCGCCTCATTTCGCCCGCGCCCTTTCGACTCGACAAGGAGCTTTGCCAAGGGCGATACAACCGCGAGCCTGAATATCCACCCCCGCGCATCAACTGTCTACGACTCTCCACCCAGCGCCAGTTGCCTCTCTTTTTCTCTCGGCCTTTCGCTCTCTCCGGTCGGATCCACTACGCCAGTCTCAACTCGACCCGTCTAGATCTGTCTTGACTTGATCGACGACTTGTTCTTCCACTTCAAGATCTTCGTGTCCCTCATTCCTGTTGGGTTCCATCGACCCTGGTAATTGCTCTTCCGGCAACACGATCCCATCACCCGGGAAGCAGCGTCGCGAACCCTCCGACTCGACCCAGGCATTCCCCCTCAATCGCGATACAAGATACATCCGTCCGCCCACTCTTCTCGAGCGCCTGGCCAGGCCGTCCCGCCAGATGCTGTCGCTATGGATGGCTTCTACCCTCCCAACCAGCTGCATCAGCAGCAGCAGCCCCATCAGCAACAGTACCAACAAGCGCAACAGCAAGGTCAGCAGAACCAGCAGAATCAGATGCCCCCCGGCATGGTGTCCGACCCCTCCCTCATGTCCGGAGGAGAGTCGCTTGATGATATCATAATCGACAACCAGAATGAGCTATATCGTCGACGGAGCATACCTCAAGCCTACGCCACCCCCATGAGCCAATTCCAGATTCCTCAGCAGCAGCACCAGGGACAGAGGCGGATGTCCTCGGTGAATACCGCCGATATGATGACCTTTGGAGCCGACAACGGGGACCTCAACTCCTTTCAGTTTAACCAGCCGATGAATACCGGCTTCCCCACCATTAATACATCCCTCGCCATGCCTGACCAGATGGGCAACTACATGGCGGACCCCAATGAGTACTCAGCCATTTCCCCCGATATGATGGGATCAATGATCCCTTCCACTTTCGCCAACATGAGTGTTGGTGCAGTGGGGGCGCAGATGTCGAACAGTGGTGCGTCCATGAACTTGTACTCACCAGCGGGGAATCCCATGACGGGTCAGTTCCCTCAAGGGCAACTAAATCCCCAGGTCGGGAACGATTTCTCAATGGATCTCACTACGGACGACGGTTCGATGAATGTACCTCAAAATACCGTTCCCACAACGAGCTCGGCTCCCACTCCCGCGATAACCGACATGGAGGCGATAGATGAATCCAACGACAACATGATCCAGACTTTCAACTCAGGGGTAGCCGATACGAACCAGAGCCTCCCGACCCTTTCTCGTCAGGTCTCGACAGCTTCTGGTTCCGTTGTCTCTCCCCCCCAACCGCAATCCCACAATACCATAGCTTCATCTATCACACACCAAACCAGCACTTCTGTCGCGACGACACCCACAAACGCCGGCACCCCTCGAGACTCGAAAGAGAAGACCGTTTACTCCAAGAGTGGGTTTGACATGCTCAAAGCCCTCTGGCTGGTTGCGACACGCAAAGATCCAATAATTCATCTCGGTGCGGTGGACATGTCGTGCGCTTTTGTCGTCTGCGATGTCACCATGAACGATTGTCCCATTATTTACGTTTCCGACAACTTTCAGAATCTCACAGGGTATAGCCGCCATGAGATTGTTGGTCAGAACTGCCGCTTTCTTCAGGCTCCAGATGGCAAAGTCGAAGCGGGCTCCAAGCGCGAATTCGTGGACGATGGCGCCGTGTACAACTTGAAGCAGATGATCCACGAGGGTAAGGAGGTCCAGCAGAGTCTTATCAACTACCGCAAGGGCGGAAAGCCCTTCCTGAATCTCTTGACAATGATTCCCATTCCCTGGGATACAGACGAAATCAGGTATTTTATCGGCTTTCAGATCGATCTCGTCGAATGTCCCGATGCGATTGCCTCGAACCAGGAGCTTGGAGGTGTGAAGGTGAACTACAAGCACAGCGACATCGGTCAGTACATCTGGACGCCACCGCAGTCGAGCCAGTGGGAACCCGAAAACGGACAAACACTAGGCGTTGACGACGTTTCGACTCTATTACAGCAGTTCAGCCCTAAAGGCCTTCCCTCAGACTGGCACAAGCAGTCATGGGATAAGATGCTCCTCGAGAACACCGATGACGTTGTTCATGTCCTTTCGCTCAAGGGTCTCTTCCTTTATCTGTCGCCTGCCTGCAAACGAGTTCTCGAATACGATGCTGCGGATCTTGTTGGCAACTCACTTTCGACAGTCTGCCATCCATCCGACATTGTTCCCGTTACACGCGAGCTGAAAGATACGACTTCTGGCAACCCCGTCAATATTGTTTTCCGGATCCGCAGAAAGCACAGCGGCTACACATGGTTTGAGAGTCACGGATCACTTTTCATCGAACAAGGCAAGGGTCGAAAGTGCATCATCTTGGTGGGACGCAAGCGACCCGTGTTTGCGCTCAGCCGCCGAAATCTCGAGGCAAACGGAGGCATTGGTGATAGTGAACTTTGGACTAAGCTCTCGACCTCGGGCCTCTTTTTGTTCGTCTCATCCAATATTCGGTCCCTACTGGATCTTCAGCCAGAAAGCCTTGTGGGAACGAGTATCCAGGACTTGATGCGAAAGGAATCACGGCCTGAATTTGGACGAACCATTGAGAAGGCAAGACGTGGAAAGATTGTTACATGCAAGCACGAGGTTCAGAATCGCAGGGGCCAGGTTCTGCAGGCTCAAACTACTCTTTACCCCGGAGATGCCTCTGAGGGCCAGAAGCCATCTTTCTTGCTGGCGCAGACAAAGCTTCTCAAGGCGTCGTCCCGCAACATTGCTCCCGCAAGCACCTCGGGCTCCAGATCGATAGCGGCAACCCCAAGGTCGGATAACCAGGCCCATCAGGCAGGTTTCGTCTCGCAACCTGCTGGTGGCGCATTGGCACCTGGTACTCAGGATGCAGCGTTGGCTTCTGACGACAACATTTTCGACGAACTGAGAACCACCAAATGCTCTAGCTGGCAATTCGAGTTGAGACAGATGGAAAAGGTCAACCGCATTCTGGCCGAGGAACTTGGTGGACTGCTCTCAAACAAGAAGAAGCGCAAGAGAAGAAAGGGCGTCGGCAACATTGTGCGAGACTGTGCCAACTGCCACACAAGAAACACGCCTGAGTGGCGTAGAGGACCCAGCGGTCAGAGAGATCTCTGTAACAGCTGTGGTCTCAGATGGGCCAAGCAGGTGAGTTGCAAAGCTACCGGTCATGTGTGACAATACTAACTATATACTAGACTGGCCGGGTCTCTCCACGCAATTCTTCGCGAGGCGGCAACACTGCCAACGGCGATGCTCGAAGCAAAAAGTCCAACTCACCATCGTCGCCACTACACAAGGAGCTTTCCGCTGAGACGCCTAACGCACGAGCTGGCAACGGTGAAGGCGCAATCAATCCTTCGCAACTCACAAAGCAAAAGATCGACAATGGAACCGTTGCCCCCAGTGGCGCCGCTTCAGCCACAGGGTTGAAGCCATCGGCGGTGATGCCACCATTGAGCCACTCGTCAATGCTACCAGCTGGTCAACCGTCGTCGATGGTGTCGATCCAAGAGGAACGTGAGACGAGTCAACCCTGATCAATGAGCGCAACCCTTTCTTTTCTCTCTTCATCTTTTTGTCCCTCAAGGTCGCGATCTGATCACGGAGCTTTCGGAGCCGGGTGTCTTGATTACACGGCATTATGATACCCGCCATTTATTTTCTTCTCGCCTACCCTCGCTCGAAACAGCCCTTGCTCCGAGGATGGCTGCAGGGAATGGCAAGATAGTTGTCACAATATCGACGATGGAACTCAGAAGACGGCACTGAGTCGTCCTTGTCTGATCTTTATTCGGGGAGGGGAACTGATATACCCCATGGTGCAAGCGGTCTGGAATTTCGGAAATGGGAATAGACACGAATATACCACATATACGAGGCGTTTGGGATGAATACTTTGGACGCAACTGGGACTTTGCTGGAGCCCATACATCTTTACGGCCTCGCCATTTCACCGCCTATGGGTACAACTCGACGAGCCAAAGCCTGAAGGACCAAGGGACAAGCGGTTAGCACTACTTCCCTTGATCAGGCTTCGTGTGTATTAGATGAGAATATTGGGCTAGCGTGGAGTTGTGCTAGGCCATGTTGGAATTTTACATACAACCATGTGCAGGAATGTCGAATCATCATGTTGGAGGAGTTTGAGGCTCATGTACAGCAGATACGGGGAACAGCAAAGTAGTCTCAGTTATGAAATACGAAACGAATACGATTTGTCAACCGTCAATTGCATGCTCTAAAGATAATCATAAAAATATAGAAAATTAGGAAGAGATACTTAAAATATCATCCTACCTTATAATAATTTAGACAAATCCACGTCTTATAATACTCATAGGTCTTGACCCTCTCACACTGAACACGACGATGCTTTCATCTTGAACAAGATAACTCTAGCTTTGAATTAAAGGCGCCAGGTGGTGTTAAGTATATATCCTACCTAATCAAAATGCCCCCTTGTTTTGCCTCGACGCCAACACCGACGTCTTCTATCCCTCTTCTTATTCACTCTCAAGCCCTAGCAGCTTGCAGCGTGACTCTGGCACGACAAACGCTCCAGCCTCGCGGCCTCTTCATCGGGCATGACAACCTCCACCCTTCATGTCAACAGTCCACAAACTTCCGAGCATCTACACAACACTCGTATCGCCGTCGAGGCTTCGTAGCGAACTGGGCAACTTGCCTGCTGGCGGGCGTTTCGTGGCAGCTTTTGGTATCATCTGGAAACAGAACTATATGTTCCTCATAAACTTGCACGCTTCTCATCATATGCTTGCTTTTTGACCCTTGTGCATCATGCCGTGAAGTGATAACTCCGTGGAAACAGAGTCCACCCCATGTCGTGACGGTCCCGGATACGGGGCTTCATGTCACTCCCAAACTAGTTGAAGAAACCCATGATTGTCCGCTGAGACTCGGGTGAAAATTGTTGCAATAGCGGCGTAGGGTCCACGCCCGCTGTTGTGAGAAGTGCCTTGGTTGCCACAGCCACACGGTTGGCCGTCTGTCCAACGAGGGTCTCCGCCTCGAGGGCCTGGGCGATGAAGACAAAGATCTTGCCAGCCTGGTTCATCACAGCTGGATGTTGCCTATTGATACATGGTTAGCTTGTCCGTCACACACCACATGATAGTTCTGATATGTGAAAACTTACTGGTCAATCAGCTCAGCGAGATAAGCATAAGCATAAGGCGCCGCCTCTTCGTCGTTGGTCACAGGCAACGTCTCTACCCATTGAGTAATGACGTTCTGGACATCACCGACAGTGCTGGCGTTGTAGTGCAGGATCTTGGCAATGGCTGCGCAAGCATTCTCGGTCGCATACACATTGTCCTCGTTTCGGGCATCTGCCACCTGGGTGACCTGGAACAGGAAGGGAACGGAGCCTCCAAGGAACTGAGCCCAGGGGGCCCCACCCCTGTGCGCAGCAACTCCGATACCGTAGGCTGCGGCCTGGCGGATAGCTGCTGAGGGGTCCCGGCAGCCATCAATGAGCGGCTGGGTGATGTAGTTGGCGTATCGTGTGCTCTCCGGACCGCAATACTCCAGCACATCGTCCATGATGCAAAGTCCCCACTGGCGTTGAGTAGGGTCGGGGGAGGTCAGGAAACCCTCGTAGGTCGTCATCAGACGCTCCCAAGCGGGAAGGAAAGCGGCGCCATGGTTCTTGAAGATGGCATGGAAAGCCTTGTTCATGTCAGACAGGAGGGTCTGGTCGTCCTCGATGGCGATCAAGGTATCTTCAGCCTCATCCTCGACATCGTCAGCGGTAGCTCCCTCCTTATCCTCAGCTCGCTGGGCAACACGGTCCTTGTAATCCTCAATAGCCGAGTGGACAGAGTCAATAAATCGGCCCAAGTGGACGGGCGTCAGGCAGTCCTTGCCCAGAACCTCAACAGACTCGTAGAAGCACTGGTACATTTCGGCCAGGGTGTCGATGGCAGGCTCGGCAGTCAGAACCTCGAGGAGCTTGTCAACAGTAGCAGCCCAGAGCCCACGGAGCTCGTTGGATTGGGGGCCATAGGCCTTCTTGTAAGAGCTCAGCAGCTGGGGAACCAGCTTAGCGGAGATGTAGCGGACGGGGTCGTGGAAGAAGAAGGCAAGACCGGGCAGGGCAATCTTCTCCATGATGTTAGCGACATAGGGAGCAAACGAGGCCTCGAGGACTTGAGCATAGACGACCAAGAGCTCGATAGCCATATGCTTATCGTCCATGGTGCTTGTCTTGATGCCAATCATCTTGCCCTTAAGAGGAACCAGCTCCCAGCCCTCCTCATTCTGCATCTGCTCAACCTGCTCATCATCATCCAGAAGCTGGATGTCAGCCTTGGCCACAGCAAGCTCCAACAGGGGAGGCATGACATTGTGTAGGAATGGGAGGAAATCGGACCCGAGAACACGGCACATCCGGCCCCAGCAATGCATAAGATATTGGGCTTGCGGATCGTCGGCATCGGTGATGCTGGTCTGAATGTTGGCAAGGAGGTTGACAAGGGTCATAGCATCTTGTCCGAGGCGCTCCTTGCCGACGGCCAGGGCAATCAGAGTTGCGCACTCCATAGCCTTGGCCCTCAAAAGGCGGTATTCCTTCTCGCTCTGGTTCTGGAGCACGTTGACGAGCAGGGGCATGAGGGTGTCGTAATACTTGGAGAAAGCAGCCTCTGCAGCGTCGGCGATGGTAGCGATGGTGGAAAGAGCTTGCTCCTGGACATATCGCTTCTCGTTCTGGAGGAGCTGGAAGAGGTGTGACAGGAGGTCATCCAGGTAAGGCTCCAGGATGGTCTTCTCGGCCTCCTCGCAAAAGTTGACGAGAGCAGCAGCGGCGTGCGACTTGACGCGGCCCTCGGGGGAGTCGAGAACAGGAATTATGGCCTTCAGGACGCGGTCATAGTAGTCGGTCTGCATCTTGGGAGCAAAATCGGTGCTCATCTGTCCAAGTGCGTTGCAGCCAGCCCATCGCACACGGGGGTGGGGATCTCGGAGCGCGGGGACCACCAAGTCAAGAACCTGGCTAAGCTCGCCGATCATGAGGTCTCGGCAACCCTCAGAAATGGCCGAGATAGCCATTAGGGCAGCGTGTCTATCCCTCCAAGCCATAGAAGTCATCATGCGAGGGAGCCAGTTGAAAGTGGGAGCAAGAATGGTCTGGCCTCCAAGCTTGTTGGCCAGTCGATCCATCGTCTGCTCGCCAGCAACATGGTTCTGGTCGCTTTCATCCTGATCAAACTGGAGCATCTTGTTAGTGCTGAACAGGAAAGTTAGGCCGGTGCATAATATGCACTTACATCATCCGATTCCATCCACTCAGCAGCATCGTCGTCGTCCTCGCCGAGATCGGTCATGAGGCTCAGACACTGAGTGATCATGTCGTTGGTATAAGAGGGGTCCTTGCGGCAGACAGAAGGGGCGTAGTCGGCAAATGTGGCCATGAGTTCGAGAGCATTTTGGCGGCAGATGTTGTCCAGCTCCTTGTCCTGAACGACCGAAATACTGAACTGAACTAGATTTTGGAAAAGAGGCTTGAACATCTTGGGGGCAGATTCTGCGAGATCGATAAGAGCAACGAGGGCCTTGCTGAGGTCGTCGGAGTCTTGCGACTCCTTGATCGGAGGTAGAATGTTGAGGACATCAGGGATAAGGGCGTAGTACTTGGCCTGGCCCTTCTTGTTGATGGTGCGGAAGAAAGAGGCAAAGGCCTCCATGGCCGCCAGACGGACCTGCAGCCCTGGTTAGCAGCGCTATGACATGTAGGTAGAGGGACAAAGAAATTGCCCCGCAGGATGTAGTGTACCATGACGGCCTCATCCTTGAAGCCCTTCTGGAAAGCCTGAAGAACCGCCTCCTCATGTTGCTTCTCGATAATAGCGGGAGTAGTAGCAAAGACTCGGAAGGCGTTTTCTCGCTTTTCGGGCTCGGGAGCTTGGCTAAGCTGGAAGAGGGCGCCTAGCAACTCGGGCCAGAGCTCGCCTGTTGTCTCGGTGTTAGCCAGGGCGGCGCACAATGGAGGGTAAAAATTTCAATGTGGTCGGATGCTTACCAGTCTCAGTGTATTGCCTAGCAACCTCGGCGACAGCATCGCTGATCTTGTTGCGAATGAGACGCTCAGATTCGGCGGCGAGGGTCTCGAGAAGCTTCTGGCGGATCACTGCCGCCTGGTCCTTGGCCAGGGACAGGAAAAGATCCACGTTGTCGCCAGATTCGATCTTTCGGGTCTTTGAAGCGATTCGGCGGAAAATGACAGCGGCAAAGGAACGGGTCGCATTGTCGCCCGCAGCTTGGATCTGCTCAGCGAGGCCCATCAACAGGACCTCGGGTCGGGTCGCAGTCCAGTTGTTCTGCAGGTGCTCTTCAGCCTGGGATCGTATGGTGTTATCCGAGGACTGCAGAGCCTGCAGGAGCTGTGAAAGCTCTGCGTGGACGTCCGGAGGGAGCAGAGACATGTTTGTGGAGGGTTGCTGATGGTGATGTCCACCAGCAGACGACGAGAGCGACGGAGGTGGGATTCAGTCGGTCGGTCGGTGGGGGAGGACGAGAAGAATGAAGAGAAAAATGCAAGGAAAGAGGTGACCAAGGAGCGAGCCGTTGCTGGGCGCGGGCCTTTACGCGTCGCTGTTACAGGACGAGAGAGAGTCTAATTCCGAAGATTCCCAAGATGTGGGAGGTGGTGGGAAAGAAAGTGAAGAGGAGGGATGGATGGAGCGAGAGCAGGGTGGGGGAGGGGGAGCCCAAGGTCGAGGGTCGTGGCCAAGTACCGCGCCTGCTATTTCTGCGGGGGAGGTACCTGTGTTTGAACAACAGCCCAAAGAAAAAAAAACAAAGGCGGAGACGTTGGCCAGTCGTTAGTGCAAATAATTCTCAAGGGACCACCTGGTGGGCATGGTCACCTTTTTTTTCTTTTATCATGGATCGCTATCGATAGGCAGGGACTCGGTGCTATGGTTTCTTTGAGTTGATAGACAGGCACGCCAGCACGTCAAAGACTTGAGTGAGTGAACATTCCCAGGTTCCCAATATTTCGAAAGTGACCGCCGAGGTTGATGCAGGATTTGCATCTTTTCGTTGGATAGGCAGCCAGTGGTAGAGAATGGCGACCACAACACCAAACGTGTGACCAATGGGCGAAGAGCACATCGTACAAGAGCTCTTGGGGACCAAGAAATAATTGGCCAAGTTTTTTTTCTCTCCCTTTGACAGCTCGAGTTGGGTGGGAGGCGTTTTCCAACTCAGAGTCGCCCCACTTCATCACTAAGGTGTGTACACTAGCATTATGCCTGCAAATTTCCCAGTAATTCTGTTAGTGGCCTGTCACGACGAACAACCACTTAGGTACACATTGCCATTGGATATCCGAGTATAAAGGAGTTGCAAGCAAACATATCAGCATAGTTCTGAATATTAGTACTATGTATTTCTAGGCTTCGTTGAGTAAGGGCGGTTCAATGCTTCCTATCCCTCTATGGCACATGACCGACATTGTGGTTCGATTCATATGTTAGTGCGAGTTGGGAAGTATGGGAATATCGTGACGAAACACCAGTTGCGCATTGCGTGTGCCCCTGATACCCTGCATGGTTAATGGATGTTAGCAGTACAGTATAGTTCTTATCGACGAGGAACGTTCACTGCTATGCATTATTGATAGCTAGTCGGTAATCCTACGCTCCGGTTCCATGTGTCCATGATCCATCACCTCCACAACTATAAGTCACCCACATCAAGTACGCGCACGCAAGGCTGAGGAGCGTTGACAGGTGCATGCCAGATAGGGTTCGCAATCGTACATTGGTGCAATGCCCCGTGAAGCCTCCATCCATGCAACTTGGTTCGTTGTAGATAAGCCATGCCAACGCCTACACCTTCAATCAACACATGGCGCCCGGCTTCTTCCTGTCAACGCTCCCCGTCATCGAACCAGTCCCAGACTCGGGGCTGTAGCTGGAACCCGAGCTTCGGGCACGGGCTGTGGATGGTGGACAAGCAGGGGGGGCTCCTTGTCAATCCCGCACTTTTTTGCTCGCCCAGTGACGTCTCGATCTTTGTGAGTGATCCGTGATAAGCTCCGACGGATCAACTGAGGCGTTGCCCAGACACGGCACTTTCTAGGATGGATCTTCAGGTGTTGAGTGTGCATCATTCGGATGCGGGCGTCAATCCTGGTCGATAGCTACCGCGTTTTGCAGCAACATGGTGAAATAATTGGTGATGGGCGATCTAGTGTCACATTTCTAGCAATTCCAGCATTGATTTAATTTTCGGCATATCTACCGTTGATTTCCCTAGCCCAACCTCTGTGGACATGGATGTTCTCATCCCTCCATCGCGGGGCACTCCACCAATCCCATGGCTATGTCATCATGCAAAAGGCCGCCCCGCCCAGTCATCACTTTGGATTGTAACCTCGTGCCCCTCGCCTGTTTCCAGACCAGCCTCCGCCGCAATAACCATTCCACCTCTCTCGCCGCTCAGTCAACCTCCTCCCTTGGCAGTCGTCCTTCTGACTTTTGAACCTATCCTGACCCCTGGCCTGTGACTCTTGTCGAGATCTTGAATTCTGGCGCATCGCATCCATCCATCGGAGCTCAGCCCCTCCTTCTCACGCCGCGTCTTGCCCCGCCGTCTCCAGTCCAGTCCCTCTTGTTCCCTTGCCCACGCCATCCCATACCTTTCATCAGCCATCTGCCCATTGTCAGTCGTCGCGACTGAAAGCCTCCATCACCTTATCATATATTACCTGATTTCAGTCCAGCTCTCTCGCCTTCGCCAGCTGTATCGCTCTTCTCTCCAAACTATCAATCAAACTACCAATCTCATACCCATCAGTCAATTCATCGCGGGGACTAAACACAACCTCTGCCATCATGGACCCTCCATCATCGAGCTCCGGCCCTCGAGAGCTCAAGGACGCCCGCGCGACCAGCTCAACCAGCCTCAACAGCGCCGTGTCTAACTCGTCAGCCTCCCATAAACCTCCCTCCTTCTCCCAACGATCTCCATCCGTATCCATATCTGCTGGCTCTGGCCAGAGCGCGGCCAAGTCCGCCCATCGCCAGAGCTTCGCCGAGAACCTGCGCAATGCGCCATCTTCGCCCCGCTCCCAGCGCCATCCATCCTTTACCCAGGCAGCCCTTCAGGAGCTTCTCAACCACCCTCCCGCCGGAAACAAGCACGCGAATCCGAAATTCGCTGGTCGTGACTGGCGCGATGTCGCGGTCGGGGAGCTCGTGATGCCCGAGGACGTCAAGTGGGTGGAGCTCGACAACAGCATCGAAGAAGCTACCAAGGTAAGCTATCCAACGCGCCCCAAAAGATGTTGCAGCGATCGCAACACCATGACCTTCTGTTCCGTCATGCTAACTGCAGACTTAATAGCTCCTCCTTAAGAGCACCACCAATGTCGTTCTAGTCCGCGAGGATACTTCCACCCAAACCGCCACCTCCACCTTCGACTACACTGATCTCAATTACTACCTGCTAGTCGTTGTCGGACTCGCTAAACCCGAGGAGGACCAGATCGAAATATTCAACTCGATTCTATCCAAGGCCCAACAGGGGGGTGAAATTCCCCTTCGAGACGTCATGCCCCTGTTCCGCAAGGAATCGCTGGTCACGCTGCCTGGCAGTGAGAACCTCGCTCAGGCCATCCAGATCCTCGGCAGCGGTATTCACCGCTTGTTGGTGACAGCACCTAACGGCGATGTCGTGGGCATCGCAAGTCAGCTACGGATCGTCGAGTTCTTCTGGAATGAGGGCGTCAACTTTGCCTCGATTGACCGGCTCTACCCTGTTATGCTTCGGGATCTGGGCATTGGTACAAAGGATATCGTCTCTGTCAAGTGAGTTGCACATTGCACAATAATGATTCAATAGCTAACTGGGTGAAAGCTCTGACTCGCCCTTATCCGAAGCTCTCACTCTTATGAACAACGAAGGCCTCACCAGTGTCGCCGTGGTCGATAACGGTCTGAACGTGGTGGGCAATATCTCGACCAAGGACGTTCGACACTTGACCAAGAGCTCCAACGCGCATTTACTCAACTCGTCATGCATGAACTTTATCTCGGTGATCCTGAACGAGCGAGGCGTCGAACATGGCCAGGACGTTTTCCCCGTATTCTATGTCAACCCCTACTCGACTCTAGCTCACACAGTCGCCAAACTTGTTGCTACTCGATCGCATCGGATGTGGGTGGTAGAGTCGGCGTCTCCTTCACCCTCAGCTCCTGCGACACCCTTGATGGGACCTCAGGGATTCACGAGCACAGCTGCACAGCCGCCGCCCGTTGTGCAGCCCGCACCCAGTGCGCCTGCGAATCCCACACCTCCATCGCCCGTTGTCGCTGCAGCCATACCAGCATCCCCGGTCCCCCAGTCCGCAGTGCCCGCTTCTGCCATGGCGGGTGCACGGCTTTCGGGCAGGTTGAGCGGCGTCATCTCGCTGACAGATGTGCTTAACATGTTTGCGAAGTCGACGGGTCTCAATCCTTCAGACCCTGGTGAGCAACGAGCACGACGGAGACGAAGCTCCAGCAGTTCGGTGCGACCCAGCTTCGAATCATCGCGTGCGAGCATCGACCTACGGAGGTGATGAGGATATTGACTTTTCGTCTCGATTTGATTTCCGGAGTTCATTTGACTACTGAGGAGTATCGAAAGGTAACAACCAGTTCTTTGCGATTCTCGATTTTATTGATCAAAGACCGGACAATGCTATCTATGGTGGAAACATGAGTCTCCTGTCTCTATAACGGATTCCCCTCGCATTGGGGAAGGCCATTGTCGACCTCGAGCTCAACGTTGCCCCTGGTTGGTAACCGAAACGGGTGTGCGCCTAATAGCAAAGAGCATGCGCAGGACTCGATCCATCTTATACATATCATACACTCTCTGGAGACTGTCATGGCTCGATTTTACTGGGTTATCTAGGAGGGAGCGCAAATTGGGGACATAGGGGATATTGTGCCGTATCATTTACATACCGTATCAAGTATGAAAAGGCTAGCATATGCGAGGCTGAAGTAGAATTTGACAAGCTGTCACTGGTCCCTCTATTGTGTCTGTGTGGTTGATGTGACTCGGCGTGGTTGATGCATCCCAAATGAATTCTTTAGCTTCTCCTCCTCTAAGGATAATAGCCAGAGTATAATGAAAATAAGGGAAAGAAGCTCTAAAGTTTTACCCTTATTATGATCTATCTTTAACAGAGGTAACCAGTCCTCTTAATGTTCTGCGTGTCGGCGTCGTTGATGCTTCTTGAGCTTCTTGAGACTGAGATACGTACCAGCCACTGTCGCTCCCTTCGGTGGCTTCTCCGGCGGCCGTTGGATCCGAGATCCCTTCTGGGCTCGTGGCGCAGATTATACTTCCTAATTGGCCACACCCCCGCTATTCTTCGCCACTGGAGGCCGACCCTCACAGCCTCAACGCATCACCACTGCAGTCTCGACGTTTCTTCCTCTGCATCTTTGACTCACTAACTTGACGTTTCTTCCTGTCACCGTTTCTATCCTTTGCTCGTCTTTTCAACCTTTGTTTCTTTCGTCTTTCAACTTTTCTTTATTACTCGTTCTAACGTAGCCAACTGTCTCTTGCGCTATTTCACACGTTTTTGCTCTGCTTGACTCGCGCCATTTCGTCAGCCCGATCTCCGCATTCAATCGATCGCTGGATTCATCACTCATCTCCAAGCGGCGATATACAACGCGCGAGGATCATATCTGGCGACTTTCTATCATAGTATTCTGGCATTCACGGCTCATTAGCCCCTGTTTCGATTCCTGATACTCCAGTTTTTTGGATTCGATCTGTCGACGGAGGAAGCGGCGAATTACGCATCCAGGCCATTCATCATTTCCATTCGAAAGATACACTCTTATTCAAGGATTTTCTTCTGGTCTGTCGCATTTTGACGCCTCCTCAACGTCCAACAAGAGACGTCCCGGGCCCTGACGCGCCAGTTACACGCTGTTCAGCCAACTTATATGTCTATCTACGCCTGTGACTATCACAATGGCATCTTCACCGACTATTTCAGCAGACGAATCGTCTTACGAACCACCTGGTAGTACCAAACTACTGGACCAAATGGCCTCGGATGAAAAAGGCCCACTCAAACTCGGAGACTTTACTACAAGATTGAACTCGGAACATCTGTCTCTTTGGGCATCTCCTCCACCCGATCGACCCGTAAGCCTTGGGAATTTTCAGCGGCTCTTTCAACGCCTTGGCGTCAAGGATCCCAAGGATTCCCCTCGTGTTCAACCAGCTTCCCCTCCGAAGGCGACACCAATCACTATTCTAAAGCGGCCTGTTGAAGCATCTTCGACTATTCAGCCCATTGCTCTGCCCAAGGCCACAGACGAGCCCCAAGTCGACCCCATCACTGATTCAGAGACCGGGTCTGGCTCTGACTCTGATTTACTGCCGGGCAAGGCATACTCAACCGCCGCATCAACACCCCCAAGCTCGACCGAATCTCCGCTCGAGAACTTGGCCAAACAGAAAAAGAAGAAGGCCAAGGCATCTAAGGCCAAGGAAAAGTCTCATCATAGAGACACCTCGCAGTCCGAGATTGAAGTCATCGACAATCTTGAACCTCAACAACCCGAACAACCCCAACAGCTCCGGCACCTCCTCATCACATACCAATATGTTAAATACGGCCCCACGACAGATATCTACGGCCACGCAGAGTCAGCCGAGGTTAAACACGAGTCTCTTTTGACCAAGCTTGTTCACCAGCACATCACTGACTCGACATTAAGCAAGGAAGCCCCAGAGGTGGCCTCCAACGGGATTCATGTCTTTATCGACATGTCCAACATCATTATTGGCTTTCAGAAGGCTCTGCGAGCGAGATATTCTCTCCCAGAGTCTGTACGCTTCATTCCGCTCCCTCAGATGAATCTCGAGTTCTTTCACAAGCTCCTGGTTCGCGATCGGCATGCGGAATGGCTCAACGTTGGGTGCTCTATGCACCCCGACAAACAGAAACCCCATTTCATCGAGGAACTGGAAGACCTTGGTTACCGGGTCGATCTCCGCAGCCGCCGTCCGCAGAACATGGCTATGGAGGGCCACGGCTCCCGCTACGTCGAGGACATGGTGGACGAGACGCTCCAGATCCGGATCGGCGAGTCGGTCATGCAGTACTTTGACAAGCCCGGCACGCTCGTCCTAGCCACCGGGGATGCCCGGCCGGCCAAGTACTCGGACGGCTTCCTCGCCTACGCCCAGCGAGCCCTGAAAATGGGCTGGAACGTTGAGGTGGTGTCGTGGAGGTCGAGCCTCTCGTCTGCTTGGAACGGCGTGTGGAAGGAGGAGGGCGTCGGCTCTCGGTTTCGTGTTATCGAACTCGATCAGTTTCTTGATGAACTTTGGATCTGCTAAGCGGCTCGTCTAGGTGTCTTCTGAAATAGGAAGCACATCTTGGTGAGAGGTTGACAATAGACATGATCTCGCGATTGGTGCCGTGAGTGCATATCTCGAGGTCATCTGTCTTTGCCAATGCCATAGCAGGGAACCATCTTTTACAACTTTCAACGCTCTTTGCGTATCATGTATATGATGCTGACAGGTCTCTTGGAGGCTGACGAGCACGAAACCTTATGTGGAGGGCAAAAGCATTTGCTTATGAACCATGTGTATAACATGGTGATGACTGGGTGGGATGTTGGGTGGATTGACGAGGATTCGGGATGATGATGATGTCTGATGATAGATGTTCTACTCAGCTCGATAGCATCGAGTTATATATCACCAGATTCTTCTCTGCGTGGCTGATTCACCGTGAGCTTGAGACTATCTTTGCATAGGTAGATGAGTGTGTGAAGCACGAATACTGTTGCTCGTGAATCACGTACGATATTCTACTCTGTTGTTTACCCCAACACCCATCTATCTTGTCCAGCCTCAGGATAGCATCTTCAAATAGATAGATTAGACTACTCCTTAACCTAGGCATAGAGTAATACAAGACTTCTAGACCACGCGATACCTTTGCTCAACTTGAACGTTTCTGAGATGGCAGTCATCAGATCAACATAGCTGCCCCCTGAATATGCTCAGAGCGAGGCTCTCCAAGACGACATATCTTTTCAGAGCCAATATACAAGGGATTCATGTGATTTAAAAGTGCATAATTCTGATCCATTCAATTCATTCAAGTATAATACAAAACGATATTCTTTTCGAACCCTTCGAAGACAACAACAGCCAAAGGGGATAGGAACAGGCCGTCAACAGTCCAAGCCCATACCCAACCACTAATTTTCGAGTGTCTCGCTACTGTAAACGTCTCCTTCTTTTTCGTTTCTGCTGTGGCTGAACGTCCAATGTCCATTCCCATCCCCTGGCGACATAACAGGCGCGTACAGTCCCGCCATACGACGGAGGGTGCCCAAAGTCATCCACAATCGTACAAGATGAGCAACATCCAAAAAGAGCATAAGAAAAGTAAAAAGGATAAAGACGTGAGTGTTAAGAAATCGTGTCAACGGACAAAAAACATCATCGGAACCTCAACTAGTCGGACGACGAAACAGCGCCGTCAATGCCCCAGTATGGCTCAGCGTTGAAGGACCAAGCCTCCTCCTTCTTCCAGGGGTCGTTGAAGGCGGAGAAGAGAATGAGGTCCTCCATGTGGTCGGCAAAGGCCTCTTCTATGGCCTTGATGGCCAGCTTCTGCTCGGCCAGACCTGGGACAGCGAGTCCGTTGGCCTTACCCTTGACGGGCCAGCCACTCTCGCAGACGACAATTCTCTGGTCCTTGGGCAGCTTGGCCTTGAGGTCGTCGATGGTCTTGGAGAGCCAGACACCGGCCTCGCCAGCGGAGATGGTAGAGTCGAAGAAGGCGTGGGCGTTGATAGCGCAGTAGTCACTCTCAGCGCAGAGCTCGGGGTTCGCACCGGCAGCAACAAAAGTATCGACAGTGACAACAGGGCCTTCGTATCCGGCGGCACGGAGGATCTGTCGGGCCTGCTTAACGGCGCCGAGGACCTTCTCAGGGCTAGCCTCGCCCTTGTTGACGAGCTCGTTTCCGACGCTGATGGTGCTAACTATGGACCAGTCGCCGTCGACGCCATCAATAATCTTCTGGGCCTCCTCCTGAACAGAGTCGAGATCCCAGATGCCGAGGAACACCTTCATGTTGTTCTCCTTGGCGCAAGAGTAGACGATGGGCACCTGGTCACAGTCGGTGCCGTAGATACGGATAAGCGAGTAAGAGCCTCCAAGGCGGTCGAGATCATTCTTGACCTGATCCTTGGTCTTGCACTGATGATCGCGACGGTAGGGGGCGTACGAGATACCAGGGAGGCCGGAGCTGCTGTTCTTGGGGCCGGATGGAAGACTGGGAGGAGTATAACCGCCAGTCTCAGTGCCAGTGGGAGTAGAAGTGGCACGAGCGATGGTCTGGGTATAGGTAGCCGCAGTGGTAAGAGTAATGGTGGTGAGGCTAGAGTATGGTTAGTATCTTGAGCGACGTTTTCAGCCTCAACAGGACAACCTACACCTCTGGCTCCTCAATATGGAAACCTAAAGTCATTATCAGTCTTGCTCTAGCTCTCTAACTTTTCCATCAACATACCAACAGGCAGCGCGGAGACAGTAGCCGCCAAGGCCACAGCCGCAGTAAAGAACCGTCCCAAAGTCATTATTCCAAAGGTTTAGGTCGTATGTCAGTGTGGTATAGGTGGGTGGGTGTACAATAGTCAAGATAGTGAGTGAACAGGCTACAAAGAGAGGCCCAAAAAACGACAGTGAACGAGAGAAAAACGACAATAGAAAGAGTGAGTGTAATGAAGACGGGAGTGAATAACCCGCTATCCAAGAACGAAGGAAGGAGAAAAGAGAATGACAAGAGAGCGAAAAGAGAGAAAGCTCTATAGGAAGTGGATAAAAAGATGAAATATTTCAAGGTTAAAAAGCGAATGAATGAGTATGAAGAAGAAGAGAAAGAGAAGAGAGAAAAATAATGCAAGGGGGGAGGGAGGTGGTTCTTAGGTGCGAGGTAAGGGAGGAAGGGAGGGCACGTGTCGGGCAAGACTCCAGCTCAACTCCAGGCTGAGTCGACTTGGCTTGACTGTCGCGGTACAAGATGGGGGAGGAACTGATCAACAAAGCATTTCCTCTATTTTTCGAGCCTTGACTTCATCTTCTTATATATTAACTCTCTTTTCTATCTCTTGTCGGCCTAGAATCGTCGAGTTCCAATCCCTTCCGCACGCAGTCTAATAACCTCATTCGCCCCTCCCCAAGCACCATCATCACCTTTTCATCCGGAAGCAAAAAAGTCATAGATCCTCAAGCGAAGAGTACAAGACCATATCTTGCGTAACAATACGCGCCTGGAATGGAACGCCTCTTCTGTTGTCACCGAGTGCAGCCCAAGCCTCGTAATCTCCCCAAGGAATGCACAATCTGAGACCTGGCAGTTGTCCAGCTGAAGGTCTCAACCCACATAACAAGCAATCTTTCTTTTTCCGTCTCCCCTTACTTGATCCGATTTCTTTTTCTGCAGGACACAGCAAACCTGGTTCGTGCCAAGCTGTCGGACTGCAGATGTTGAGAAGTGAGTGTGGGCAAGACATGCTTGGCAAGGGAGAGTCACGACTAGAGCTGCAGGTACAGTGAGAACTGAATCACTCACTCAACTACTAAAGATGGATCCATTGTATGATGTAACATTTTGAAAGACATGTGCCAAGTCATCTGCAATTACCCTGTTGTTTCCCAATGCTCGTAGACGACGATGCTCAATACCATGAACAGCAAAACAGCCATTCACGCATCGCTCCCCAACCCTCGCTACGTGCACCATCCACGTAACTCGAATACTGTTCATTGTATCGGTTTCGATTTCTGCTTGAAATATGAGGCATGTAGTAGAGGAAATTAGACCAGTTATCTGCTGCTTTCCATAACGTTATCACATACGAATCCTGCCCACCACCTGAGCTAAGCTCGACGTCCATCAAATCTGCCCCTGAGTGTAGGAGCGACGTGCTCGCTTCACGTCTCTCTCTTCGCCCCCCTCGTCCTCCTCACTGGCTTCCTCTTCATCATCGCCATCGCTGTCTTCATCACCATCGTCCCCGGAATCCTCTTCATCGCTGCCCTCGTCGTTGCTGTCGTATAGGTCCTTGACGGAAGGCTCCTCATCTAAATCATCCACAGAAGAATCAGAATCTTCGGCGAAGTCTAAGCTACGTGCCTGGCCCTCGTCGTCCTGGTCGCCGAACAGTGCTCTGAGGCCGAGATCTTTGAGGTCACAGAGGCGGGACTCGGCATTGTTGTCATCGCCTCGCGCGTTGATGGCCCGCTAAATCTATAATCAGCACGAGCCCGAGTCACGAGGGAAGAAAATATGCTCACATTGGAGAGGGGAGGCGGGACCTCCTACTCAAGGAGAGCCGCGCGAGCCTCGGCGTTTTCAGCCCAGATTCATCTTTTTCTGGCGAGGTTCGCCATCGCCTCATCCCTCAGCGGGTCCCAGTTCTTCCAGCCTAGTAGCTTGAGGATGTCGGGTCTGAACGCAGGTGAAGGCATGATGAATGCTGTGGGTGGAATTGTTGTTGAATAGGGGCCTTCGTGGATGGTGTATGTGGCATCCTAAGACTTAGGATCACGGGATATCATCATAAGGCTTTACTTTCTCAGCTCCTCAGGTATCGATTCTCTTCTCTCTCTCCTGTTCATTTTCTCTCTTTCTCTTCAATCTTTCTTCGAACCCCGTTCGCGACGTGGGGACATCACCTTCAACGGCGAAAGACTCTGGGGCTATGACTCGGGGTCAGACAGAACGCATCTAGAAGAGGGTTATCCGCATACAAAACGATCGGATGAATCACTTCCACACGATCGGAACCGTCCTGATTTCCCGAAAGCCCGGCAAGACCGATGAGAGGGTGGACGTCTCCGTCACCCAATCATGCCCACTGGGAACATATGCAAGACAGACGTCTGCCCACGGCCACCGGCCAGTTTCTTATACGACGATAGTTTATAGGCCCACAGCCCTCTGACGGAAAAGCCCAGTGGCGGCCTCGGTACTGCAAAGAGCGATTTCCTCAGCAGTGACGAGATGCGCGTGCGAAGAAAGGACATTCCGACGAAGTGGCACGAGAGGGCCACAGAACGAGATCTCGAGGCATACCATGAGCTTAAGAGGGATGAGAGACGGCTCCTAGAGCGCAACCGCCCAACGTCGTGCGGACCAACGCGTCAGGAAGCGTGCCGTCAAGGAGCGACGACATGTATGCAAGACGTGCAAAGGGAATTTCGCCACAGCTGCAGCCTTGACGGCGAAGAAGGCATTCTATCGATGCAAAGTATGCGGGAAGGGATGCCCCTCTACAAGCATTTCCGGAACACGCGCCGACAATGAGCAGCGTTCTGCCGATCAAGCCAAACGCCAGTCAAGTCAAACGTCGGAACTCTCCGAGAATGGATCTCTAGGAGCTTGGAGCCGCCGATGCCGAGATGAAAAGACGACGTAAAGATGCTCCCAGGAGATGGAGAGAGAGGGCGAAGATGAGAGATGAGGCAGGGTGTCTCAAGATGAAGAGAGATGAGAGAGCACTACATCTTCTGAGGCACCCAGATGCCCAGAGGAAGGCCGACAAGCGGGTTCGAGAGCGTGCCTTGATTGAGAAACGACACCGATGTAACGATTGCAACCATGATTTTCCCACAGCAGCCGGCCTCAAGAAGCATACGAATGGCCAGAAACACGCAGACCAGGTTAAGAAGAATGAGTTGGGCGTCGACAAGCTTCCAATCAAGTGTGGCGTCTGCGGCAAGACATACGCGCAGCTCCAACTACTTTATAGACACTACCGCGATACCGAGCATGGATACGGGCACCCATTTCAGTCACGCGAGAGGGGAGAGTTCTATTGTGATGAGTGTGGTCAATACTTCCGCTTCAAGTCAAGGTGGTGGGAGAGGGTAGAAGACCCTTTGCAGTCTCTTCAAGCCCCTTACCTAAACTTAGAAGAGGAAAGAAGAGAACAGGAAGCAAATGTATAAACAATAGTCTAAGAATAAATAAAGTAACCTATGTTATTTAGGTAAAGGGGTTACCTTCTGACTGACGTTTGCCTTGATCGGAGAGAACACTGCAAAGGTCATCTTTAGAAAAGTCGTCTTGAAGCGGAAATATTGGCCGCAGTCCTCGCAATGAAACCACCCTCTTGAAGCTGACTTGAGGGGATATCTGATGGCGCCTAAATGGCGGTAAAAAGGTTGACTTTGTTGCACACCAGGCACTTCATCTCGAGTTTCCCCAATCCCGAGCGCACTAATTCGACTTTGTAGCCGCGCTGAGAAGGCACTTTGGTACTTGAAAACATACACTCAGTGAGTTGTGGCTTCTTCCACGGCACGCTCTGACTCGTTTGTCGGCTGTGTGCTGTGTGTCCAGGTGCCTTTCTAGATGTAGGCGTCTCTCTGTCGTCTCTCTTTAACCTCAGATACTTGGGCAAATCTCGATTTCTCGCCCTCTCGCGCCACTTTTTGGGAGCTTGCGTGAAAGCTTGAACAGAATGGTCTTCTCGGTCTTGAGCCGTCGCAAAACGACCATCTTGCCTACATGTCTGGTAGGTCAGGTAACAGAAGGTGGCAAACCTCTCATCGGGTTTATAGGCAAACACTTGCCTAAATATCATAGCTTCTTTTTATTTATTCTTAGACTTTCCTTTATGTATCTTCTGCTTATTCTCTTCTTTCTTCTTCCAAGTTTAGGTAAGACTTTTATAGAGGCTGCGTGATGGGGACTTGGCCACGCAACTCCAAACGCAGGGATGGAAGAGGAGAGCTAGAGCTAAGCCCAGGACACGGAGAGACAATGAAGTTACAAACACTCTCGAAGACAAGGCAGGCTTTGCTGATAACAGGATGAAGATGGAAGAGGATGTTCATCAATGTATACATAAATCATCCTGACGCTGAAACAGTCAAACAGTAAGAATCGTTAGGAAGTTCCAGCGCTTATCACAACACACCACAAGACACCAAGGCCAACCAACGTACAACATCATATTCATTCAATGCCGCCTCAGAGGGCCGCATCTATTAATCATTACTTTCTCGCATGGCTTCTAGCCACTAGATACACATGAACCCATAGTCCCGTCTTTTGTCTATATACAAGCCGCCCAGCCACCCTCCCTTGTGGGGCCTGGCTCAGCTTGGTGCGTCCATCAGAAACACAAAGAGCCTTCAGCGTTACCCAAAGAATTTTCAATCACTTCTCGGGTGTGCAACATCCCTCTAAAGGTCGTGAAATAATTCATTGCTTTCGAGTTTAGGCAGCCTTGTTGCTGGTCTTGCGGGTCATAACCTTGGTGATGGCATGTCGGATCGTCACGCCAGCCTTCTCAATATCCTTCTTGGATAGGGCCGAGGTGATGCAGATTCTCAGGGCGGGCTGGGCATACCACACACCGTCCTTGGGCTTGATGGCATGCGAGAATGGCTGAGTCTTGGTCCTCGTGATCATGACACCGTTGGCGAGCGACTACATTTCAGTTAGCATACATTTGTCATATCTCACAAACAAGGGGACATACCTCTTCCACACAATCCAGGAGGATGCGCTCCTGATCCTCAAGCTCCAGCTTGCGGGCAGCCACAACCTCGGGCTTGAGGGTAACAAGCATGACGGGGTTCTCGGGGGAACTGTTGCAAACAACCCAGTCGCTTCGGGGGTCCAGCTGCGCCTTCATGGCCTTGATGTTCTCACGGCACTGGGTCAGAATATCAGGGTTGGACTGGAGTAGGTTCAGCGTCTCACTGGCGGTGACGGCCAGCATGGCAGGGAGGGCGGCAGAGAAGGTGTAAGAAGAAGAGGTGATGCGCTGATGCTCAACAACATCCTTGGGGCCAGCACAGAAACCACCACCAGCGCAGAGAGGACCAGCAAGAGAGCCGATAATCATGTCAACCTGCTGGGGATCCACGTTCTGGTCCTCAGTGATACCACGACCAGTACGTCCAAGAACACCGAAAGACCAGGTCTCATCGAGAATGACACGGAACTTGTGCTTCTCCTTGAGTTCAACCAGACGAGGCAGATCAATAGAGTCACCAGAAAGCTCAAACAGACCCTCAGTGACAACAAAGCGGCGGGTGAGCTTCTTAGCCTTGGCCTGCTCCTTAACAACAGCCTGCATGACACGCTCCAGATCATCCATGTCGTTGTGCTCGTACCAGCGGATGTTGCTTCGCGACGACTCGAGACCCTTGCGGATGGAAAAGTTGACGTTGCGGTCAGCGATGATGACGTCGCCACGCTTGCAGAAAGAAGGGATGACACTCGAGATGGTGCTAAAGGCCTGGGCGTAGACGATGCAGCCCTCGGTGCCCAGGTAGGCGGCGATGTCGGCCTCGGTCTTCATGTGGACGTCCTGGGTGCCGTAGAACTGGGGGGGTCCGCAGGGGCCGACTCCATAGGTGCGCAGGACCTGAATGGCCTTCTCCTTGATCTGATCGTTGGCGTTGAAGTTGTAGAAGTTGTACGAGGCGAGGTTGGTCACGGTTCGGCCGTTGGAGAGCTTAGACTTGGGGCCCGTAGGACTGTATGTACGCATTAGCATCGAATGCTGCATCATGACGAAGGATAGGAGGTAATGCTCACCCGACGAGAACGGGGAGTCGCTCGGCCTCAGCCACCTCGAAAGGCGTCTGCTCAGCGACAAGAGGCTCAGGAGTCCACTCATCGATCAACTCCTCAATTTCCTACCACGCATTAGCAAGCGAACCCCTTATATCGCCCATCACATCTTTCTTACATCCTCCCTGAGCTTGACAAAGTTCTCCTTGCGCGTCGAGTAGGAAGGCGACAGGAGATAACGGATAAAGTAGAGCAGCAGCACCAACTCAATGGCGGATCGCACGGGGTCGTTCTGGTAGCTCGACTGGATGTAGCGGGTGAGGACAGCAGAGCCGGGCACCTTGTGGAAGTAGACGAGGGCCTTGTCGACGTGCTCGCCGATGCGGGCCTGGAGGGCGTCGAGTTCCATGGCTGCGAATGCCTTACTGGATGATTGAGGAGGATGTGTGTCGGTCGATACAGGGTGATGGAAAAGGAGAGTCGTGCCGTCTTCAATTTCAACGTCGTCGAGATGTCCTCTTCACGTGCGTGGTTGAAAAGTCAAGGTTCGCATTCAAGTGTCGACGATTGATTCTGGCGGTGATGGCTCGACTGTTGCATGGGATTTCCAGGGGCCTCCCGCTAAAAGCCCGTCGGGGGCGTCATTGGCTGCACTGATTGGCCGCTGACATCAATGTCGGCTCGCCCATTAAACAGGGGTCGCTCAGGCACCCGACGCTGCCTCGCTAAGAAATTTGGGGAGCATTTCTGATTCAAAATTGCAAGTGTTTCCATGTTGATCATCAAAAGCATGGGACAGTGCTGGTTGATTATGTTCCAGGTCAGGCTTCAGTGAATCAATGACCCAGTGATGCAGCCTCCATAAGCAAGGCCAATTACAGAGTACACAGTAGCTAATATGCGACGGACGACGTGCACGAGGCAAAGTGCCCTCTCCTTTATGATGATGTTAACATAAAAATATCAAAGACCACCATAAAGTTAGGTAATATTCTAATGAATTTCTATCAATTCTACGATGACCTTTCTCATAACATAAGATAGATTATGGAAGATCAGTAGGTAGTGATCCTCAGTTATGGACGATGCATACAGTCAAAAGTATCATTTAGAGGATGGCCTTTGTTAACCTTGACTGTTATCAAGTTGGAGGCCTTCAACTTGAAACAATGATAACAGGGGCCCAATGTTCCGGATGCCCCGGGAATTAAAGGCCACCCCTGACGTCGGCTTCATCACCCATCACTCACACAGGCCACACATGCCTCAGTCACGGCTAGAAATATTGTTCAACATTATTTGCATTTGCGTCTAAAAATTGCCATGTGTTTTTCCTTTCATAGTACACATTAGAAAGAGGTAAAAAATGCGCCTTCCCTCCAAAAAAGATCTCTCAGCCCAGTTCAGCCAGCGAAAGCTTGGTCTGATTCGTCGTCTCTCCTCATCCTCTGTCTATAAACTTGATCATGTGCGGTGCAGGACCAAAAGGAAGATAACGAAAACATGAACCCCTTGCAATTTCTTTAACTTTCGAAAAACAACAACAACAACAATAGAACCGACGAAAAGACTTGGATGCGCCCATGAATGCATGCAACTCGCTGACAGCCACGCAATCGTGAACCTTGTCCAAAAGCATAGACTCTTGTCTTTTCAAAGGTTGTGTGGTGGGCTCTGTTGCCCCCTTATTCCACCCCTTAAAACAGCTTGATCTTGGCCGTGACCGAGGCTTGGGCACCAGTCGTCTTGGACTTGCCAGCTCCAGTGTAGCCTGCCATTCCAGTACCAGTCTGTGACGTACTGTTGGTGTTGTCGTGCTTGAGATCCGTAGGCTGCACCAGGTTGAAGCCGAGGCCGCCCAGTGACGACGAGATGGTATCTCCTATATACTTGCCGGCAACCACGGGTCCGACAATGAGCGCGATGAACACGATCAGCAGGGTGAAGTAGAGGATGGCATAGCGAATCACGCGTCTGCGGCGAAGCTTGGACTGCTTCATCGAGTAGATAGGAGGTCGAATTTGACGGCTGTTATAATTGTTAGTTTATACACAAGTAAACCATGAGATAGAAACATACCTAGGACGAAGCCAGAACAGCATCATAGAGTGCAGCATGTCGACCTTGGGGATCAAGATGACAGGAGCCATGAAGAAGAGGAGCCAGTGGCCGAGAATAAAGTCGGCTGAGAACATGGACAACTCGGTAATCTTGCAAAGGAATTCTCGGGCAGGCTGAGACATGCTGTGCCATCCCATAGAGTACCACTTTCCGGTCCAGAAGGCGATGTTGGACGTGTCTGACTTGAACTCACGAGTCAGAGCCAAAGACACGATAAGCTTGACAAAGAATCGCTGAATCGCGGTAGCAGCGATCATTCCAGCCATCGTTCGCGAAAAGTTGAAGCCCTCAAGAACGAACATGCCCAGGAATGAGATGAGGAGGAAGATGACTGAGGTGGCATGCGCAATACCAGCAAGGACACTGCCAAACTTCTTGCAGCACATACTAAGCACTGGTCCCATACAGCAGGCCATACCGAACATAGCGGCAAGGACACCTGCGTTAACACCAATGGGAGCGAACGAGATGATGAGCAGGCGAATGAGCGAGTCAGTCGGCTGGATCTTGGTCTTGACATCATCGGGTTGGATCCTGGCCACAACACCAGTCTGGGCGTTGATGAACAGATAGGGAAGAATCGTCACAACAGCCAGCATCAGAGGCGAAAAGATCTCGCTGAAGAAGATGTTAGCAAGCGGAGCTCGTGGGACGTCAGCTGACATCTTGGCTGAAGGGTCGCCCAGAGTCTTGCGCTTGTAACCCGTGATGCGAGTTCGCGAGAGTCGGCAGTACGAGATCCAGGACGAGGCATGGCTTCGCGAGTTACCACGTGAGAGCCAGCGGAGGTAGTCTCGGTAGTCGATGAAGAAATCGTTCCAGGCGAACTGATGGGGGTTGTACAGGAAAGGCGAGATGGTCAGGGCCAGCAGAGTGAGCCAGAAGTAGATGAGAACGCCCTTCCAAACCGTGAGCGTCGCAAAGAGAAGCATCATTAGAAGTCGGGCTCCAAAGTAGATAGCAGGGCCTGCGAATCGAGAGTAGAGAACACCAAAGGGAATTCGAGCTGTGGCGAAACCACGACCGGTACCAATGTATCGCGCACCACCAAACGAAACGTTCTGCTGCACAGAGTTCGCGTAGATCTGACAGACGAAAACTTCGAACATGAGAGAGAGCGACGAGAACTGCTTGGTGAGACGGAGAGCAGCGCGCCAAGCACCACGTTCCATGCACTCCTGGACGATAAGCGGGATGAAGGAGAGAATCAGGACGAAAAGAATCGAGACAACGCAGCGGTAGATCCAGTCCGTGAGCGCATCAGTGTTGGCACAACCAGTTGGGAAGAGGGGGTCGGTGATGGGCACGTCTCGGTTGTAGTTGCAAGGAATGGTCTCGTGGCGGAGGGCTCCCAGGTTGACAAGAGTAATCATGAACATCTGAACCGAGAACATAATGAACATATTGTTCAGATGGAAACCAGGATGGGCGTAGTAGAAGGAGAGGAAACGATCCAGAGGAAGCTGAGTGCCGAGGTAATAGTACTCGCGAGACAAGAACTGTTCACCCATACCCGTGCCGATCTTGGTTGTGAAGTTGAGGACGGAACCGAAACCCAAATCACGACCCTTACCACACTGGAAGTACTCGCACTGCTTGATACGTCCTCCGCGGAGGAGGGCTGTCATACCGGCGTAAATATCCTCGTTAAGATGCAGACCCTTCTGAGCCTTGGAAACACCACCACGCGTCGTCATGAAAACACCGTTGAGGAAATCGGGATGTCCGTAATGCAGCTTGCCACCAATCTGAGCCATGGTTCGAGCAAAGAGAGTACCGAATGTCTGTTCCTTTCCGGCAGCAATGTCACCAAGAATACCAATGTTCTCCGAGAAAATGTACTCGCGAGCACCGAGGATAGCAACGGGAGATCGGACTTCGTTCTTGACACCAGGGGTATAGGGGGAAACATTGTCGGTCTTCATCTCCTCGAACTCGGCGAGAACGCTGCGAATCTTCAGACACTCCTCAAGATAGTTGTCCTGGTTGGCGTCGATAAGCTGGATGTACTCGCCACGGTAGAAGATGATGGAGTGGTTCTGGTTGTCGGACTTTCCGTCACCGAGAATGGGGTTACCAGAGAGCTGAACACGGAACTTGGGTCGACGCATGCCGTTCTCCATGATCTCAGAATGGCCATCGACCAAAACGGAGTAGAGCTTGGGCTCCTCGCCTTCGGCGGTGGGGGCCTCCTCGTCCAGGTAGGCAATCTGAAGGTCGGGGTAAGCGCGGAGAAGGAATTCGGCGTTCTCCATTTCCTCCTTCTTGAACTTGGAGTATCGCTGCATAGAGACGACAATCTTGAACTTGCGGCGGGCCATTCGCTCGAGCTCGCGCTCAAGCTTATCCGTGTTGCCTCCGAACATCTGAACAACCTCGGGGTTCTCAACGCGGTAGAGAAGCTTGATGGCACGGCTGTAGTTCATGAAACCAGAGATGGTACGGTACAGAGTCTGGAAGCGGAGAGAGGCCCAGATACGGGTGCGGAGAGTGTACTCAGGAGCCGAAGACTTGAAACCAATGCAGTAAAAGGGAAGGTCGTCAATCTTGCTCTTGGCTGTGTCCTTCTCGCCCTTGTCGTTCTCGTCGCCGTTGTACTGCGAGGTCTCGTCGGCAAGAATCTTGGTGTCCTTGACAAAGCAATCCCACTCGTGAGGGTGAAGCTGCTTGAGGTACTCAAGGAGGGTGACACGAGAGTAGGGCTCATCCTCGCGAATAATCTCACGGAGCGACAGGAGAATCTTCTCGCTGTAGTGGGGAATCATGACAGTGAAGGTGGGCATGTTGTCAACTGGAACGGGCTCTGGCATGGGGGTGGACAGAGACTGGGCGAAGAAGGAGATTCGGCGCTCAGCTTCGCTGTAGCTAGGGAAGAACTCGGTCTTGAAGGAGTGATCTTCCTGCGAGACGAAGAAGGTGGGAGCACGAAGAGTTCGCTTGCCCTCCTGCTCCGAAGGAACCTGGTGGTAAAGCAGCTTCTGGACGTGGTCGATGGCCAAGAGATGCTCGCGGTACATGGAGATGACGATAGCGTTCCAGATCTGCGAGATGAGAACCTTGGGCTTGTACTTGATCTCCATGTCGGTTGTGGCGAGGACCTTGGAGTAGATACGCTTGGGCAGGCGAGAGAAGATGTTCCTCCAGGGAGTCCAGATAGAAGAACCGATGTAGAAAGAGCGGGCAACCGACATGAGCGTGTTGAGCAACACATACCACAGATAGGTATCGAGGAAGAAGAAGATGACGTCGGTGAAAGCCATCAGAGCCAAGACAATGGTGGGATGCCACTTGCAAAGTTCACCCTTCAACAGTAGGTTGTCGCCCAGGCAGCTGTCGACGTTCATGATGGCCAGATATCGGACAGGATCACGGAAAGACAGAATCAGATAAGTGTACGAGACACCCATCTTGATACCGAAAACGACAGCCCACAGTCCGTAAGACATGGCCATGTCATTTCCCTTCAACACAGGCCAACTAGCAGTGAAAGTCTGACTGGCTACATAGCGACGAGTCTTCGTGCTCATGTAGCTGCCGAACAGTCCACCGAGAGGCATGATGGAGAAAAAGATGAACGTGATGATGGCGATGATGAAGTGAACAATACCAACAATCTTGAGGATACTCTCCTTGAGCAAGCTCGAGAACCCAAAGACGAGAACACCAGGGGCGACGTTGAGGATGAAGACCAGGAGGATGAAGAAGAATCGCTTCATCAAGTGCTGAGCGCCTGCCCAGCGTCGAGGAACGTAGGCCCATTCAGCAATGGTCGCGATAAGCTGGATGAGAGAAGCAATGGCACCGCCGAAACCAACAATAGAGAAGGCCTTGCTTGTCGGTGGAGACTGGTTGACCTGCTGCTCGTAGTCCTTGACGAGGAGGGTCGGGGCGTTGTGGGAAGTGTAGAACCAGAACATGGTCAAATGAATGATCCAGATACGGTTGAAGTTGACGATCAAATGGAACCAAGAACGAGACTCCTTGTACGTCTTGAAGAAGCACTTCTTCCAGTGAACGTCCTTCAGTTTCATGTATCGCTCGGCGGGCGGCACATCGATCAGCTTGCTCTTATCCTGCAGGACGAGGCGGTCAATGCCCTCGGGATACCAGAAGAGCTGATTGCAGTCATCATAACCAATAATGTTCTTGTGGTCACGCTCGCGACGAACGTAAACACCATCGAGAATCTCGTAACCCTGGTCTCGGAGGTACTGGTACAGGGGAGTGATAACGTTGTTAAGATAGGTGAACTCCTCGACCGGTTCAACGAGAGCCTGGCACGCAGGCGAGTTGAGGTAATCGTCGGCGCACTTGAAAATGAAGCACAAACACTCAGGCATGAATCGGACCTGGTTGGCCTCACCCCAGCACAGCAGGTACAAGGCGATTTGGCGGACACGGTCGTGCTGAGACATGCGGTTCATGCGAGTCTTCCAGCGATACTCAGCAGCCTCGAGGCTGTCGTCGCCCTCCAGGTCCTGCAGGGTCTCGGCCTCGTTGGCAGCGGCATCCTTCTTCTTCTTCTTGCCCTTGCGCTTCAGATTGAGCCCCTTAGCGTTGGCGAAACCAACAGCATCATCAAGATCGAGATGAGCAGCAAAGTACCACTTGCGATAGTTGGCATTGTCACCACCAATGTAATCGGCGTGGAGCGAAAGAAGCGCCTGGTTGGGGGTCATGCGGGAGGCTCGCGAGTCGAGCAGAATCATGAAGTGGTCATACATGTTGCGCATGCTGTCCCTCTGGAAACCGAACTTGGAGGTCAAGTCGAGAAAGATGTCCTCCACTTCTTCCTTGGACAGGGGGATCTGAGCGTCGGAGGTCCAGGCGGGATAGGGCTCTCGGGAGCGTTGACCAGCAGGAAGGACATTTCCGTAATCCATTCCATAGTTGGGGGTAGAAGCACCGGAAGAGCGGTTTCCACCATAGGAGACTTGCGACGAAGGAGGTCGGTAGCCACGTTGGCCGTCGCCGTAACCGTTGTAATTCTCATCGCCTCGACCATAGTAATCCATCTCAGCAGCGCGGGCCATGTCGGATCTCATGGTAAAGTCACTAAAGGTCTCGGAATCCTCCTCAGAGCCATGGCGGCCACCCTGGCCGTTGTAGCCCCGGTCGTAGTCCTGGTCGTAGTATCCGCCCTGGCCCTGACCTTGGCCTTGGCCATTGCCATAGTAGTCGTCCTGGTACTGGTCCTGGCCATCGTAGTAGCCTCCGTCTTGGTGGTAAGGGTTGTTGGGATCGGCGTTGTAGTAGCCACTGCAGAACCGTTAGCAAGAATTACAAACTCAATTCGACACGGCGGCAGGCTTACGATTCATCATAGTAGCCCTCATTGCGACCGTGGTTGTCGTAACCCTGGTCATAATACTGATCGTCTTGGTAGTAGGAGTCAGTGTTTCCGCCTTGCTGATTCCCTCCCTGTTGAGGCTGACGGCCGTAGCCATCATCATACTGGTCATGGTGACCACCGCCTGGGTATCCCGACATGTTGATTCAATTATTTTATCTGCAGGTCGCGAAAAGAGCACGTTAGCATTGTCGATAAATTGAGGTGCAAGTCATGCGCGAAAGAGGCAGAGGGAACCAAGAGCCAGAGGCAACCGGAGGCTCATGAGGGCGGATGATGTAGGGGAGACGCAGGCACAAGGTGCAACCGCAAGCACAATCGACGACGCAAAACTCACCTCGAGGTACACATGGGGATAACGAGCGAGGTAACTAAGAAACCAGATCGGATGAGGAAGCAACGAGCGTGGCCGGCACAGCAAGACGTTGGATGCAGAGATGTTGTCAAAGGCCGAACGGGCAGTGGTGGTGGCAGGCAGTGCCAAGCGATGGTATGTAGTGTCTCGAATCGAAGGGGGTTGGACCGATCACGTCGCAGCTGTAGAGCGAGCGTGAAGCACCGATTCGAGGGAGAAGGGGGGGCGTCGTCGCTAAACGGCGAGACTAGGAAAAAAAGAGCTGATGAAGCCGTAAAAAGAGTGTCGGCGATGCTAAATGCAAGAACAGCAAAGGGGAAGTTGAGCGAGGGTGGTTTTTGGTTTGGTGGTTTGACCTTTGAGCAAGCACGGGGAGGGAGGGAAACGCTGCTTGTCTCGGCGCCGGGTTATCCAGGGCGAGTTTCGGGGCGTGACGATGTGGGGGCGTGTGCGCAAGGAACAGGGGGCGCAGGAGATTGACCTGTGCAGGATACGGATAGAGCGACTGCCTTCCGGGGATAAGTGGTGTTAGGGGCCGTAGTACTGAGGACTTGCGCAGGGTTGGGACATGAGTTATCGCAGCGAATTCAGAGAATTGTATTGGTTAAAGCTATCATGTTCTTGTTAAATCATCGGGTGAAATATCAGAAGAAGGCATGCTCAAATTAACTCCGGTCAAGACTCAGAATCAGGTTAAATTGAGCAATTCGAGGACGATAACCGAGGTGTCGTCGTTGAGTTTCAGCGGGCTTGCCGTAAAGCTTAGCGGGCATCACCCACTGTAGCAAGTGTTATCGCAAATCAGTCAAAGTACCAGATACCATCCGATCGACCAGCTTCTCTAACACTGCCGGCCTCTCTTTGGCCTCCCTCCCTCCCTCCCTCCCTTGAATCAATCAATCCATTGCTGCTGCTCCCTCCCTCTTCCTCCACTTGTCCTCCCCCTCGTTTCTTTGCACTCCCCCCATTCGCTGCTTGTCTCTTGTTGTTGTTGTTCCTCCCCGCGTGTGTCCTGGGGGAACCAAAAACATTCCATCCTGATCCCGTCTCTCACTCCTCCTTCTTTTCATACTTCCCTCCCTCCATCATCGATGCGTTGTCCAAACAGTGGATCGCCCGGATGGTTTCCAGGTTGTCAGCTCCTCGTTCCTTGCTTTCCCATCCCCCCATCCATCCCATCTCTGGATCCCAGAGGTCCATCGCCCCTAAACGCGCCCGCCAGTCGCAGCGCAAGCCAGGGGCGTCGACCGGGGGTGCCAGGGGATACGAGCTTCGATTGGTCAGCGGGAGACTGAGAGCCAGTTTTTAGGGGGGTTGGTTGGTCATTTTTAGAGGCGGACACTGCGGGTGCTTCGGGGGCATGGTGCTTGGTGTGCGAGTCCCGCCAATACTTGTTGACTACATCATCTGCTCTCAGCTGGCCCTTGTCCTGCTGAAATCTTGCACTGAAATGGCTGAGAGACGACTCCACAGAGTGAGATAGGGCCTCCGGAACCTTCGTGCTTCAAGTATACCTCGAGTACCGTTCAGAAATGGCCAGCCACGCGTCATCATTGGAGCGGAGCGTGCTTCCTTTGCTGGAGCCTCTGGAAGCCTCCACTGGGGCAAAGGCGCCCCTGAACGGCGCATCCGGAGTCAAGACAATTTCTGTCTTTCGTCTCGTTGACAGAGCTGCAGGTGTTTTCAAGTGAACAAGCTCAATCGCAGGCAGGCAGGCAGGCTTCTGCAATTGTCGTCAGGGGCTGGCCTTGGTGTGGTGCACGAGACTGACGCGAGGGTTACAGATGAGCAGTCATAAACCGGTTCGACATCCAAACCTGCTTGGTGTTGAACCATATCAGGGCACAGGGCATGGTTGTATGCACGGAGCTATCATCGGCGTGTGTCTGGTGTAGGTTACAAGCAAGACGTTGAATTACACGTGTGTTTCGAGGCCCTGCAGTGCAGCACAGGCTGCTGGCTCCCGTTTTCACGGCTACGGCCACATCCGCGAAGCTTCCGGGGTGTGCTGTGCTTTTTTGCCAACTCCGCCGACTCCGTGAAATTGAATGATGACCTTGTCCTTGCTTGCCCTCTGGTGATATGTATGTACCCCTGAAGTATTCCGTGTGGTGGTGGTGGAGAACTACTCGCGAACTCATCATGCCCCTTTCATCCATCCAGAGAAGAAGAAAAAAAACGGGAACCTGGGTCCTTGGACTGGGTTTCTCCAGTCTTGGAATTACACAGATTGCCCAGACTTATGGCAGTTGTTTCAGCCTTGAGATGAAATCTCGATTGTTGAGGGGTTGGCGTTTGTTCAAAAGAGGATGGCTGGATGAGAAGGATGGGCTCCATCATGCAGGAACACGAACATGCATTCTGCATCGCCACGCTCGTGAGACCCAAAGAGACGACAGACGACAGACGAGGCAGAGGCAGAAGAAGGAAACATGCCTATGCAAGGAAGCAGAGGGGAAAATGCGGTGATGCTGGGCAAGGATCCAAAGCGAAGCCACCCGCTGCTGTCTCTCCTCTCCGACAGTTCCATCACGAAATTGGGCTTGCATTTTGGCTTGCACCTTTTCCCTCCCGCTCATCAGCACAATTACAGCCGATGACGACGCTCGACGCGGCCTTCTCAATGCGCCTCTGTTAGTTTCTCGACAGGGCTACGTGGGTACATAACGTTCCCCCCTGGTCTTTTTTTTTTACACACGATCCCACAGCGATTCTCGATCCATCCCAAATTCCAACTCGGCAGAGAAGCCCGAGGCTGGGCTCTCTTTTTTTTTCAATCAATTTTTTACACTCTCAACGGGTCTAACGTTATCTATTGAGTTTTGGTTCGTCCAACCTCCCCAGTCCCAATCTGGCCATGCTATGATCTCGTATCCACAGCGCTAGAAGGCCATGCTTTTTTTTGTGATAAGTTCGGCATCTCGAGTCGAAGGCGAGCTTTACAATGTCCCGGAGCGTGTCAAATAGGTCTGGCGTTCCGCCACCCGTTTACTAGCAACGGACGAGGCTTGTTGGGTCAGACTTGTTCGGTTCGCGCGGGAACTGGGGTCGAAGATGAAGAAGAATGATGACAAGATTGCTTCAAATTCGATGGTGAGGAGTTGCTGGAGAGAGGATATGGAGACCTCAGCAGAAATCCTCAGTCCCACAACGGCACCAGCACGCTCTCTCTTGCATGTATGCCTGCCTGTACCTCGCAAGTACCAGCAGAGATCGAGCGATGGTCGATCACCAGTCGGGGGGCCGGTCCTCTCTTGTTGGCTGAACTGATGTGGCCGTTGACTAGGTCTAGCGGGTCCTCCTCTCTAAAAGTGGTCACCTCCTTTTCCCATGTTCCCACTCGCTTCAAAGGTCCGAAGGATGGAGACGCGGGCTGGCGCGCGGCCAGAGCCACGGCAGAGAGTGTCTTTGGTTAGCCTTGCCTTTCATGCTTCGGCTCATTTTCGAGACCCATGGCCGCAATGTCTCGAGCGAGCCCTGTATGGATGAGCTTGGTAATCTTCTACGTCATGGATTGCGATCCGTCTGTTGGCTGTGCGTGCCTATCCGTGAAATCTGAGACGTTTCGAAATAGTTGAACACCAAGGCGAGGATCTGTGGGTGTAGTATGCGTGACCTCAAGATCACCCCATGGTATAGGTTAGCTGTTCAGGAGGATCTTTCCCGTACATAAAGCTTCGGGCAGTTCTACTTCTGGCAAAGAACATTCGTCAAGCTTACCAACAATGATGCATCTGCCCCTTCTTCTCTCTTGGGATCATATATCTATAACCAACCCTAGATACCTATGAAGTACAGGAAAGCAGGAACAGATAGTTGGCATACTAGTTTGGCTACTTGATGGTGATTCACTGGATTGGCTGCCTACCCTGATTCACAGCTTATACATAATATCCATTCCCACCAGAAAGAATGAGCTATGCATAACCTATACTTGACTTAGGACGTTCTCCTCATAATTTATGATTGCCATTGTAGAATGAATAGACACAGAGATTGATGAGTGTTTGTCTATGATAGCCTCGATGGTGTTGAAACTCAACCCATGTACCAGACATTCGCCCCGAAAGGAGACCTCCTCTTGAAATAACAAGATGTTCTATTTCGTTCATAGCAGAGTCGGATTTTAACTTCGTAATCACCCTTGCAAAACATGCCTGCTAACGGCGAGACATCAACTATTGCCTTCTCTTGGCTAGCGAGAGGCTTTGACTCTCTCCACAAGCCTTGGCCTCGTGTTCGAGAACCACGAGTCTTGCTTGGTAATGAAGTGCTCAGGGGTATCACTTTCAGTCTATTAATAGACGAGGCATGCGTACTTGAGATACATTTATTGCCATTCCCGTCCCGAATTGGTAGCCTGTACAAAGCCCGTTTCCTGGTGTGGTGCATCATTCATTCCAGTGTAAATCACGTGACTCCGCGATGCAGCATTCCAATTTGGGTCAGTTGCTCTGACAACGCTATCCGTTGCTTCGTGGATGCTTCACACCACACCAACCATGTAGATCACGTAACAATTCAAGTTTCTTCTCCAACCTACACAGTTTTCAAATCCATGCCAGGCTAGATCCTCGCCTCTAGACCACCACGTGCTTATTCCAGCATTGTCTAACCTGAAGCGTTATCTACATGCCAGCAACTTTTGCACAGCTGCTGTCGTAGCAAGCTGAAAGCTTCAGCTTTTCTCACTCCCGATTTTATCCTTCACCCCACCACCATGGCTCGGCTTGCCGATATTTGTCCCTCTAGCGATGACGACCTTCCCGACCTGAAGACTCTAATTCGGAAGCAAGGTACCAGAGCAACCACGACAGCATCTGACACTACGAGCTCATCTACCAAGCCTGTCGCCTCGAAACCCACAGCCAAGTCTGAAACTCGTCGAGTACGTCGTCTCGGAGAACCCAGCAAGGCCACAGGGAACCCACTCTTTCAACGATGGAATTCAGAGGAACACCAGAGCTCTCAAGAGGCTAGGTCAAGAGGATCGGGCAGGGCATCACGAAAGACAACACCAAGCGAGTTAATTTCACCTCCGTTTGAGACTAGTCCTGCCTCAGACTCTGAATCTGAAGATGACCTGCCCCGCGCTCATGTCCAACGGCAGAGGAGGCGGCAACCGACCATTGAGGATTCCGATGAGGACAGCGACTCCCAGGAAGAGACAGAAACATTGCTCACGAGGGTACGGCGACTTCAGAAGACCAAGGCGGCCGCGGTGACAGCGCCACCTCAGGAAACAGAGAAGCGAGTGCCAAGGGCCAGACCGGAAAGCAAGTCAAAGGCTTTGATGTTTGCAAGGGAGATTGAAAGTGGGACAGACACTGAGGTAAACCGGGAAGAGAGCGAGGCTGAGGAGCCAAGCGTGTATCAAACTGCAGGCGAGGACTCTTCTGACTCTGCCTCTGAGCTGGACTGGTTGAAGGATTCCCCAGATCAACCAGCTCGAACGAAACCGGTGAGGTCGGTCAAGGTTCAGCCTCAGAGGACATCTGGCACAAGGGATAATGCTTCCCTAATAAAGAATGCCCCTTCCCTGAAACCCAAGGCCAGGACAAGCCAGAATACCACGAAGGAGACGGCATCGAGTAAGGAGGTTGCTCAATCCCGGAAGACGAGCCAAACCAAGCAACGGGAGGGTTCACAAGACACGACAACTGCCTCAGACCTCGCTGACACTCTATCCAAACTTCGACTTCAGCTACAAGACTTTTCCGATGAGGAGGGCAAATCGTCAAAGAGGGATCAGTTCACCACGCCTCCCAGCACACCGCCAAAAACCTCGAAGCCCAAGGGGCTCATGTCTCCGAGCAAGAAGGTTCAGATTCCCAAGACTCCTCACAGGCCCAGCATGGACGCCTTTTGGAATCAAGATACGGTCAACGAGTGGAATGACCATCATTCACCACGCAAACTGCTGCTTCCACCAGTAACAAAGAGCCCAAGCAAAGCGAGCCCAAAGAAAGACCCCAAGAAGGAGACCAAGAAGGCCTTTGCCGCGAGGAAGCATGCTCTGGCTGAGAGTTTCCTCGCCGAACTCGACCGTGAAATCACTGAGGGTGAGATTGCAAAACTTGCCGAGTCTACTGGTGGTGTCAAGCTTGTCTGGACAAAGACACTCAACACTACAGCTGGCCGTGCTAGTTGGCGTCGCGAGACGATCCGCACAACCCGCAAGACGGATGGTGCGCAGCTCTCGGTGACGTACAAGCATCATGCATCGATTGAGCTCGCTGAGAAGGTTATTGATGATGAGCATCGACTACTGAATGTGATGGCACACGAGTTCTGCCATCTAGCCAACTTCATGATTAGTGGTATCACGACAAACCCTCATGGCCGCGAGTTCAAGGGTTGGGCTGCAAGGTGTTCAGCCAAATTTGGAGACCGCGGCATCGAGGTTACGACCAAGCACAGCTACGACATCGACTTCAAGTACGTGTGGGAGTGCTCGGCTTGCGGGACAGAGTTCAAGAGACACTCCAAGAGCATCGACCCACAACGACATCGGTGCGGCAGCTGCAAGGGTCTTCTGAAGCAGACGAAGCCAACACCGAGAGGCGGAGGTGCCACTGGAGGTCCGAGCAAGTATCAGATATTTGTCAGGGAGCAGATGGCGGTTGTTAGGGAGGAGAACCCCGGGAGTCCGCAGAAGGTGGTGATGAAGCTCATCGCGGAGAAGTGGGCAAAGCAAGGGGGTGGTAAGACGGGTGGTAAAGGGGGTAGTAAGGGCATTGATGGTGTTCTTGAGAAGATGGTTGATTTGACCATTGAGGAAAAGTAATAGAGGGCATAGGGCATACAGGCATGAGATACCCAGTTTGGCATATTGTAGGAGTTGAACATATACTCAAATGTTATGAATAATGATGGGAAACATCACAAGTAAACGTGGGTTTCTAAAGCACTATTTCATTCTATAAATTCTCGAGGGGGCAAGTTGAGGGCTTCTGTGCATTGTTAATGGTCCCCTTTTCCTTGACCTGTGAGACACCCTGCATCGTTGTTCACTGTTATGACTTCACACCGATTAATGAGTAATAGGATCATGAAATAAAGACTCGTATCGGCCATCCAAGACCCCGAAAGAAAAATATTCATGGCTAGCTAAGCCAGCATCTTGCCCATACAGACATTCATCGATTTATCTGATCCGTCCAAAGCTAAAAGATGTCATCAGTCGTGATAGTCATCCCAGGATATCCAACTCTTCCACCCTCGTCCTATTCTATTCCATAATTCGCAATTCCCGTCCTTAAGACTCGCCAAACAGACCCCAATCCTTAATCTTGAACGTCGACCAGATACGGGCCGAGTACTCGACGGCGTCGCCGATGAGCTTGCCCTGGCGGCCGAGCTCCAGGTCAACCTCGTCCTCGTCGTACTCGCCCTTGATGTGGGGCACGTTGATGGTGATGAGGATGTCCGTCTTTTGCTTCTCGAGTCGCAGGAGCGTCAGGATGATGGCGGTAAAGTCGGGCGCCGAGGTGGTGTCGCGGGATTGGTTGACGTGAGGGGTCTGCGTCGAGATGAGGGTGTAGGCGGGAGTGCCCTCTCTGGAGGGGAGTTAGCAAGGCACGACTCTTGAAGTTCGTACAGGATGAAGAGGACCCATACTCGAGTCTGGAGAACTCAGTCTCAGCCGTGTTCCAGATCTTGACGGTGTTGATGTCGGAGCCGACCATATCCTCCAAATGCGTCGTCATGGCACGGCCGTCGACCTCAGGACCAGAGCCGGAGCTTCCAACGCGCTCAGTGATGTCAAAGATGATGCTAGTGAAACCATCCTGGTCGATCCAGACCTCCTGGTTGTCAGGAACCTGTCGCAGTTTGCTAAGAACCATAAGCATCAGATGCGGACTTGGGCGCAAAGACGAGTGAGCACGAACCTGACGTCGGCAAAGTTGGAGGGCAGATCGACAACGATTGCGCCGCCAAAGAGAGGCGTGCTGACGAATTCGGGCATTTTTCAAGTGTGTAGGGACAGCCTTGTTTTGTATGGGTTGTTCGCTTCTGTCGCAAAGTCGAAGTTGTAAAGAGTATCTCGTGGATCAGGCACCAGAGGCGACAGAAGATGTCTAAACAGGTGAGGGCAAAAAAGAGGTCACGCGCGAAGTGGTTTATCCTCGTATTTTCGAGCCAAGCTTTGAGGTGGCAGGAGGCGATTATAAGGTAACAAGATGGAAGCCTGAAAGTGGGCGACGAGTTGAGCGATGGATCATGGATGGCTCGGCTCGGGGAAGCACAGCATCCTGCAAGTCAAGTCTCAAGCTCGGGCTCAAGTCTTGGAGGGGCTCAGGTGGGATGTGACCCCGCCACATGATGACGTACGAAAAGCCTCACTTTTGGTGGTGGCAGCCACATGGCATGAGTGAATGCTGACCACGAAAAACATGGGAAAGAATACTTAAAATTCGGTTAAAAAATGTAAAAAGGAGCCAGCGAGACTCCCTCTATACAGTACTATCATTTTCCATCATCAAAAACGCAAATAGCAAAAATTCGAATCTGGAGTCTCCAGACGAATGTTTCCAAAGATTGTTTGAATGGAGTCTGTTGGGCCATTCCACGGTCACATCTGGTAAAAGGCAAGAGGTGAGTTCGATGGAAGGTCCCACTCCGAAAGGAAGCGATGTTAATTTGACTTATAACCCTCTCTCGCAAGCCCACACACCAATCAGCACACCCCTCTGATGGTGCACCTATGTCAGCAGCTGTTAACCGACTCACTCACTGCACAACGTACTTGAAGCTTCTCCCTTGTCTCGTGACACTTGTTTCTCCCCTCTTTCTCTCAACTTTTTCGACATTCAATCAATTTCTATTATACGAAATGGCTTCCGCCGCCGGTTGCATCTTCTGCCGCATCATCAAGGGTAAGAAGAATTGGAGTCGGAGGGTGAAGCCGAGAGAGTGCGAATGCGGGGAGCTGTTGAGGGGAGAGTACGTTGAGGGTGTTCATCATCTATCTTTCTCAACACCATCACCACGGTTTCAATCTCTCTACTAACCGCCGCCTTTCAATTACAGGTGAAATCCCTTGCTTCAAGCTTTTCGAGAGCGACAAGACCCTCGCTTTCCTCGACATTGGCCCCCTCAGCAAGGGTCATGCTGTATGCTCGATGCCTAACTTCGCTTGATCCGACTGACACCCTGTAGCTCGTCATCCCCAAGTACCACGGCGAGAAGCTGGCCGATATTCCCGATGACCACCTCGCTGAGGTCCTGGTAAGCTCAATTGCTCTCCTGCGGCAAGAGAATGAGGCACTGATAAGGACAAACAGCCCACTCTGAAGAAGATTGTCAACGCAACCGGTGCCACCGACTACAACATCCTTCAGAACAACGGCGCGATCGCCCACCAGGAGGTCAAGCACGTGAGTCTACCATGTTCAAATTTGCCTATGCTTTCAAATGCTAACGGTCACTTCAGGTTCACTTCCACATGGTAACACGAACCCCGTACTCCCATCCCTCGGATCCGGCCCCTAACATGTCTCTAGATCCCCAAGCCCAACGAGAAGGAGGGCCTCGGCGTTGGATGGCCTACCCAATCACCTGATATGGATGCGCTCAAGGCGTACTACGAGGATATCAAGTCCAGGATTTGAGTCGGCAATTCTGTGCAGTGTAAAGACAACGCATCATTGATGATAGCTGCGGCCTTTAAAAGCGTTTCACAGCAAGGGTCCCTGGTTTCACTATCTAGTTGCTAGGTAGAATCAGATGTCACGGCCTAAATACAATGATGATCACTAAGTTTGTTCTCATCGCCTCACTGTCTTTGTATCTCGCTGGTGTCTCGCTTTCTTCAAGAAGCATATTTAAGGCACCAACTTGGCTATTTGACGAACACTTTGAGTATCCACCATGCCAAATACCTCAACAAAGAATTGCAAGCGGATACCTAATTAGAGAGGACTTTATCGATTTTCGACGTGGAAATGAAGTGACTTTTTTTTTTTTTGGGGGGGGGAGGGGCTTTTCATCGGGAGAAGTCATATTCACTCATCGGACCTCATTGTGATATCACATCTGATAGCTGAGTTTCACAACCTGCGCAGTGATTAATTGCAACTTCATAAACGACAATGTTATTATTATGCATCATGCTCTATAACCCTAAAGTAATAGGTCAAACCCAACTGGGGTTGGGCCGAGAGTGATCAGCCAAGAACTGACTGAGAAATCCTGTGCCGGGGAGACGCTCTTTGTTTTTTTCTAACCATTCCTCGCATCTAGTCTACATCATCAGCGGCCGTGGCAGCAGAAGTGCCGGCCGCCGGGGGAACAGGCGAGTACCAGTTGGCCTTGCCGTTCTGGATAGAACCCTGTCTGTCGTAGAGCGTCCTTGCCCGGATGTAGGGGTCCAGGGTCCAGTAGCCCTCCCTCAGCGACTTGGAAATCCTCTCGCGCTCCGCCTTGATCTCGGTGACCTTCTCGCCGTCTGGGTGGCGGATCCATTCCCGGGTCGCGTGCTCAAACTGCTTGACCTGCTCAGCGCGCTCGGCCTGCAGTCGGTCCCGGGTCTCAGTGTCCTTCATCTTATCGTTCTCGCCGGCGGCGGGCTCGATGTACTTGTACTCCCAGTCCTCGTCGCCGTCGAGCTCCTTGATAAGGTGGTCTGGGGCGATGAACTCCTCGAGCTCGGCGCGGTTGTTGGTGAAGTGAACCTTGGCCGCAACGACAGGGTCCAGCCAGCCACGAATGACCTTCCAAATACCTTGTATCTTGTTAGTTGCAATTCGATGCTGATAAACTCTGGTTCACATACCTTGGAACAGCCAGGGGGCGCGGTGCACCAGGACAGCACCAAGAGACTCGGGGTAGTTGGCCTCGAAACACTTGATCATGAACTTGACAGGGTTGTAGTCCATGTTAGCCATGGAGAAGCCCGTCATGTCGAAGATGACACACTAAGGTGACTATTAGCATCGCTAATATCAATATTCTAGAGGGTTCACTTACAGCAGTATCAACTGGAGGCTCAAGGACCATACGGGCAGTCTCAATGATATAGACTGTGTACCTCTCTAGACTTGGCTCGCACTCTGCACCAATCTTGTGAAGGCGAACTCTCACAACGCAGATCGGCCGGCCATTCTTGTCGGTGCCATGCAAGAAACTCTTGCCCATTCGGAGCTGAGCCATGACGTCGGCGCTCACCTGCTTGGTAGGGGAATCGGCATTCTTCTCATCCTCAATAGCAAGGGCATCACCGTTCTTCATGATGTCGTCATCCACACGCATGTCGTTGTGTCTCCAGTGCATAGTCGACACCAGCATCACCAGAGCCTTCTCCACGTCCCATTTTCGCGCGCGGAGGAATCGTAGGACGAGAGCGTCAGGGTGATCGTGCTTCACCATGCTCCAGATGGTGTGGTGGATGGACTCAGGGGTCTCATTGGCCAGGGTATCGTAAAAGTGCTTTGTCTGGCCATACTTGTCCTCCTCGACGGGGGCCTCTGTGGGAGTTGAAGTGCCAGACTTGCCCTTTCGGAAGACACCAAATCGCTTCTTCTTCTCACCACCCGCAGGGGTTGCCTCCTCGGGTTCCTTGGGGGAGAGAAGATCAGCGCCAGTGCTGTCGTCATCGGCCACACCGGTGAGCTGAAAGATGGCAGCCCATAGCTTTCGAAGCTTCTCCTCTTGCTCAGGAGTCAGATTTCCCGGTCGACCGGGGGGTAGTTGGACAGACATGATTTCAATGTCTTGATCGAATTCTTGGGAATATGAGTTGCTGGTAGACCCTGTCGTGGACCACACCGAGGCAATAAGAACAGCAGCAAGTACAGTCGCAGCTACAACTGCCGAAGAAAGAGAGCTTGCTTCAAGTGGTCGCCTGGTTGAATGAGAGGTTGATTTGCTGGAGGGAGTCGTATAAGACCTCTGAAGGGTGAGAACAGAGGTTGTGTCAGCAATGCGGACACGCGCAGAGTAGTTAAGACTTGTTGCGACAGGTGGGGCAAGAAGTGAGGCCTTGCTTGGGTTTTCGTATCTCGTAGCAGAGACTCTCCTGAATGATGCAGGGGTTGTGTACGATCTGGCCAGTGGAGGCCTCGCAAAACCGGGGGATGAGAGTGCCAGAGAAGGGCGTAAGAACTGTTGACAAGAGCTGAGACGGCAGCTATTTGAATACAAGATCCGACTCAGTTGAGGCCTCATATGTAAGATGCCGTTGATAGGGCTGTCCAAGACTTGCCAGCGCGTAATGCAACGCCGCGTAAAAGTTGCTTGAAAGATGTGTCGTCGTTGACCGGCGCAGGAAACCCCTGTGATCAGCTCCACCTATATCGTCCAGAGCTCGCGGTTTCAGCAGCAGGACAGTTCCCCTAGGAGGCTCGAGGGGAAAAGGCCAGAGCAAGGCTATATAAATAAGCACGAGCAGTGAGATGAGATGGTGCGAGCGCAAGGGGAGAGGAAAAAAAGGCTGCTGCTCTTTTTGCTGAGAGGGTGCGTGCGGGACTTGAGAGACACCGGCCCCCGCGGAGTTTACGGGTTACGTATTGGATGTGTGTTTCTGTTAGTGCCCGGAGTACCCGGACACGCGGTTCTAGGCAAGACATGCACACGACAAGCTTAACTCGTGAGAATATTGGATGAGTATTGTGGTAATTGATATAGGATCGAAGAAACCTTTACGTAGTAGCTTGTTTTAATTTTCATAAATTTTAATGTTGAGTTTAGAAGAGGTTACTTTCTTTACCTATACTATGCAATCAGAAGCACACCTATCTCGGCCGAGCTTCATACGCGTATCTATCCAAATAGATGACACGAAGACATAAGAACGAAAGCGAAACCGACTGGGCTTCAAATAAATACGATTGAGTCATCCTAGGTCTACGAATCAAAACTCATTCTATACGTAGGGCTTAATTCGGCCCGCTGAGTAACGCTGCGCTGATCCGGACTGCCGTGAGATTCGACGAAACGTCTCTTACCCTACAGATCTGCTACCAACTCGATAAACAGAACCCTGAATGACACGCGATGCCCAAGCGCTTCTCATATGATGATGATACAGAAAAGATATTAGCGGTTGGCAGACGGCCCTGGTCAGTTGCGCCCCTAATATTAGATCGTGTCGTCGGCTCAGCCTCATCGTATGTCGTCAAGTGAGCCCCTGAGCTACGTATGAACAGCTCACACGACACCATGACGACCATGAAATTGAATCAAGGCCAGCCACATGGGCCTATCTTTCAGAGGTAAACAAACAAATCATGAGCTGTCAATAGTAGATGGTGCCTAGGACTTGATATGGAGGCTCAACTGGCTTCATGGCCAACAAAGACGAGTCATGATGAAAAGGTACTCGTGCTGCTATCGCACCAGCTCAACGGCATTGGTCCCGCCGCGGGGAAAGCCACTTTGGGAAGCCACACCTTGACTGCGGGGACGCCACAATAACAACCGCCATTTGTTGACTTTGAGTCCAAACCAACTTGACGACCACAAAGCACCAAACAGACCCTCCACCTCTTGTCCATCGCGCATCGTACGAAACGATATATCACGACGCTCAGATAACATACGCGACGACTATAACATGTCTGGCACACCTCTTGACGCTAGCGTCAAGCGCTCCAACTCCCGTTCTCATACCTCGCGTCCCACCACCCCGCTTCGTCCATCGTCGCGCTCGTCCTTCCGAGAGTCTGCTCGCGGTGCAGGAGAAAACGATGCTCCGTTCCCACTCAATGCCTTCGAGCCCGCCTTTGCAGAGCTCTCGGACGCCATGGCCGACCTTGAGGCGAACATGATGCACTTCCAGCTCATGCACGAGAGTCTGGCGAGGTTCAGCGAGTCGTTTGCGAGTTTCATGTACGGACTGAACATGAACGCTTTCTGCGTTGATTTTCCAGAGGTAGGTCTATTGGTCTTATACTCCGGGGCTATCTAGAGTTTATGTGTCTGGTATATGAGCTCACACTGCCTACAGGGGCCTGTCCCAGAGTCGTTCCGCCGAGATAGGACAAGACAAGAGCAACCCGCTGAGGCTCCTTCACGATCCGAGACTGACACAGATATGACATTCATGCAAGTCCTCTCCATATCGCGCCCATTTTCAAATTTTAACCATTCCATAGGACAACGGATACGTCCTTCGTCGAGAACCCACCCACAACAACCAAGTCGTCCAGATTCACCACACCAGAGCCCCGTCAATCCCGTCTTCCCTCAGCGCCTGGTCGGGGAACATCATCGAGAGGAAGATCCACCCGCGGAGTTGGTCGAAGCCGGCCTAGTGGGCTTGCTAGGGCGCGCGGTAGGGGAGTCAGGTGAAGTTGAAGTTTTCGCCTCGAACACACGCTCGTATACCAGGATTGCCGCCCGCAACGCCGTCCAAATATCATCCCAGCTGAATCAAATGCAACCAAAATACGCCTGAAAACCCATCATGCTTAATGCGCATGCCGATTATACGTTGAAGAGGATATCATCGAATTCGGACAAGAATCTCAGGGATCCATGGACACGTCGTTGTCCATATCGGTACGCTTTCGGTCGCCATTATCCGTCCAAAGGCCTATAGCAGCATCGGCGTCCTTGTGAGTATAAGGTCCCTCGGCGATTTGCTTGAGTCTAGGATAGTGTTAGCAAAGATACCCCGATAGAAGCAGTAAAATGGCAACAAACCTTCTCTTGTGAGGCTTTCCCTTGCGATGCGCAACCAGCGTGGCGTCCGTATCGAACCATTTGGAGCACTCGGTGCAGTAGTGTCGGCCGAGTCCAGGAAGGTCCTCGGCGGCCTTGGTCTCCATGAACTGCTTGAGGTGCTTGGGCGAGAGGAGGTCGGCCTTGACCTGGTCGACGTCTCTGGTCTTGCGCCGGGTCTTGGTGATGGTTCGCTTGTTGGTGACGCCCATGATTGCGGATTCGTGTGTTGAAGGGGTGACGCAAAAGTGTAAAGTTTGTCGACCTGTTCCTGCGACGGGTATCTCGATGATCGATAACCTGGGCGGTGGAGGTTGGCGATTCAGAAAAAAGTACAAAATTTTGGTGGGGAGACAGTGTTCACAGTGTTCTTGGTACTGCTTAGATGCGGGGAGCCCTAGCCACACAACAGCCACACAGCCACAGCTTCAAGACGACCATGTCTTGAGTCTGGAGGTCTTTCAATTGATGAAAGGACAGCAAGGACCCCTAATCGATGGATTATTCATGTGTTGAAGTATTTATTAGAGTGGATTCTTGTGATTTCGCAAAGGGTTGGTCGAAACTCATGTGATAACATCGGAGTGTTGTGAATAATGAAGGCTGCCTTGTTCACTTACACCATCTCGACCGATTGGCAGCTCGGGAAGAACTGTTCCTTGTGGACAATTCCTCAAATTATCTCGCCAGAGGATAGGAAACATAGGAAGCTGTTGCGGTTGAGCATGTATTTATTTGTCAATGAAAGGCCATATTTTCTAGATTCTCGTCAGGGTAGACTTCCTAAGTAGGCTGGTTTGTGAGGGTTCGGTCCTCCGTCAGTCGCCTATAGCTCTTGGTATGGCTAGAGAGATCCCTGGTGAGAATGGATATTATAAGGTCACCGGGTTCGACAATCGAGAGAGCGGATATCAAGTATGCTTTGGTTGTATATCCCAGCGTAGCGATAAAATAAATGCGTAAAAGAGAATATGTAAGAATTCTTCTCTACCTGAGATCGCGGTCTCTTATTCCTGGAATATGATGCAATGAACTTATGAAGAGATAGTCATAAGTTCACTAAAGATACTTAGGGATATCTAGGTTAGGTAGTGAGTAGTATGTAAAACAGCAAAGTTGGTTGGCAGATGCCCGCATGCATCTTGCACACGATCCAAGATGTGCCAATGCTAAAGACACTGCAGTGGTCTGTTAATGCCGGTGGTATGGGCATGATGGATAGCGTAATCATTGCTGACATAGATGAAAATAGCATTGAGATTGCCTTCTGCTCCAAGCTAGCGAGTGGAACATTGGTGCGCTGACCCTGGCATGACCTTCAGTATCAAAATGAGACCAATCAGTCTATCGAACGGGATCACGCATCACCCACTGAGCAAAGATCCGGGTACCTGAAACACTACAACGAGTGGCTGGTGATGTCTACTGGAGCTCCGTGTAATATGAAAAGCATTAGTGACTCGAGAAGAGTTGTACGAAAGAGCATCAGTCACGGATATAGTTAGCGAGGAATTGACCATAAACTATCGAGGCATATTGACGAATATATGCCCATGGACATAACGAACCCTTCGTGAAAGCAACCTCCTCATGAGGCTTGGCTAGATCCCAGCGACATGGCGTTCAATGATCAGCGTTGTCGCCGCCACATGTTCGAGCCGAGCCCACCTTAGGGAATTGAACGGACTTGAAACCACATGGCAGACATCAGACGTTGACCCACTATGGGAGGCCAATGATGTCCGGTCAAATAAGAATTTGTAGACTTTGTGGTGATGCTCTCCTTTGGCTACAGTTGTGGGTTTCTGAAGAGCATCCATGAGCTCTGGTTTTCACTCTGGGCGCAAGGATGCTCGAACTTGGCCTGTCAGTGGTCTGATGCTACGAATCGCCACCTGGGGTGGCTTTGTAGACTTGTGGAGGTGGATAAATTTCTCTCGTGGAGATGCAGTGTCCAGTCCCAGCCCGCTTCTTTGTCTGCTCTGACTTGGGTCCGGGTCGACGGCGGTGATGAGCTTTCATATCCCGGCCCTGTCATTGGATACATACCCTCTAGGGTCATTCGTCTGGCGTTTTCTTGCCACTGACCGGTACATATTTGTGTGGCGTGTCTTTGTTGACAAGCAGGGAACCGTTTTGCAGTTCGGTAAAGCCGCAGCCAACTGGGTTACGAGTGGTTATGCGGCTGAACACCGAGGTAGATAGAGAACCTAGCAGGAAAGCTTCCGTCTGTAATCGATTGTAATTGCGGCGGATACTATTGGATAGGGCAGGACAGGGAAGTTGGGCGGTCTGCGGCCTGGGATGCGGCAGAACAGCAGAGGAGTTGTGCAGGAACCAAGGGGGGTGTGCGGTTTCGTGAGAGCTTCATCCCCATCGTTCAAGGGTTACCCCAATTTGCCTCAGCGACTCGCCGTCGAGAACTGAGGTCCGAAATGGACACAGATTATGGGGAAGACGTCGGGGACCGAGCGTGAAGAGCTCGGAGCCTCACAATTGCGAGGGCCACGGTCCGGCGACCGAAGTAAAAGCCGCTGGTCCGAGCCTCCGCTCCGCTTTCAGGCCCTGCCAAACGGAGGAGGAGAGCCAAATTTTGCCAAGGGAAACGGGGCCCTGTTTGAGGCATGGAGACGCCCGGGGGGGAACCAGAGGCGACTATGCCGCATCAGGGTGACGATGCGGTAAATTCTTCGTTCTCTGCGGCGTGGGCCCCGGGTCAGCGCTGCGGGTGGCGCTGCATCGGTGCCGTAACGACCGGGGAACAACAGGCAGGCTGGGAAAATGAAGCCCAGCAGAGTCAAGGATAAATCCTTGGAGTTGTGCCGCCTGGGGCGTGGGGCCGCCGCGCCTGTCAGCCGAGAAGGGTCCATCAGGTTGAATAAGAAGCTTTTGTGGAAGACGGGAGTTGATTGTGAGCGGTTGTGGGCTCGAGTGAGGTGTGAGGTATTGGCAGAAATGATTAGAGACGGGGCTCATGCTGTGCTCAATGCCTGGCCCTGAAAGCAAATAAAGGTCGACAAGATAATTATGTCCATGTCTTGTCCTCATCTGCCATCTCCTAGCAACACTAATTGTTGCTTGGGTCTATGTGGAACAGACGGAAGTGGTTGTTTTTGATTTGTGTGCCTGCGTCGAGGGTAACCCACATGCTTTGCTGAAGTATCGTCCCTCCCCCTCACACCTGAATTCCGTCAAAAATTGCCGGACTGATGCAGGAGACGAACCTTCTGTCTTCTTGGCAAACAACTTGACACCATCGTCAACGTCTTGCCGTCCAGCGCCGAACCTGGAGCCGATAGAGAGCCGTGGCTCGTAACGTCGAGCCAAGCCGAGGAGGTCCGTCCGCCTCCGGTCGGTATCCGGGGGAGTGTTCGGCGATGGACTGTCGTGAGCGTCTGGGGCCCGCTGAGGTCAAGCACTGGCACCTCTGACGCAACCGTCTCCGATGGGGCCTTTTCCCCAGTGAACGGCCTAGACCAGGGCTCTGGTGGGCGCCAATGGGCGAGCTCAATGGCAGGTGGAATGGGGTTTTCTGCCCTCCGCTCACTGGCTATCGCAGTCTCGGTCGCTCGGTCTCGTGCGAGAGGAGCTTGGGGCTTCGGTATCCTCGGCCATGAGGGTGACTATCCCATGACGAAAAACGAGGCAAAACTGCATGGCATCTGCGTTCGCTGTATCATATCTGACCTCGGTTTCGCCATCGTTCGACCTTGTCATGATCACCCGTGTCTCTTATCGATGGCAATCCCTGAGGGAAGCATGTGCAAGAATTTTTGAACGGCCGTCACGGAGAGGGGTGGATGGATGGAAGAGGAGCACCGTCATGACGACAGGGTTGTGAAGATTGTTTTCTGCCCCGCCATGATTGGCTCGCAGCCTGACAACCTTGGTTATCAGCCTCCAACCTGTGGCTTCGGCTCCCCGCATCAAACCTCGAGCGCTTTGTGGCTCCACAATCACGACCTTTACAACGCCCAACCTTGACCAGCGTGTCTGTGTATGGGAACTGGCATGCGATACCCTGGGAAACAGTGCACGAGAAGTGTAACAGTATGTTTGTGGACAACCTACAATCGGCCAAGCATAGATCCATTATTTGCTTCAGGTGGCTGGCTGGTTGGTAGTGAATTACACCCAAGCCATGAACCCTGAGCCTTAGCCTAAGCCTGTATGATAGCACGTCGAATTTTATCTCTAGCTCTCAAATCCTCCTCATAAGGCTTTTCAAAGACTCCTCATCTCCCTGAATACCAACCATCCTTTGTTTGTAGCTCATCCACGGGCTGCTGTCGAAGCTGAAAGTATGGCACATATATCCGACTTTAACTGGCACTTGGATGATCCACAAGCTCATGTCGGACGGATATCGGAGTATCAGATGTCGAGCCTTTTGTTTCGACAGAAGACCAAGCAATGCCATTGGCTGAAAATTCGCTGGCTTAACATGAACTGGACAAGCGTTCGCACTGGAGACCATTCCACGGAATCTGGAGTTCCCTCATGAGGACCCTAGCCACATTTCCCCGGACCGCAATTGCAATGTCAGAGCACGTTGGTAGCTTGGCTCGGGACTCGCCGTTTGGTACATAGCTGGAATTCAGCCACCCCTGCCCGTCACATAAGGTTTTACGGGGCTATGCGGAGAGGAAGAGAACTTCCCCAGAGGCTGGGAGGCCACTGAGTAGGGTGCCATCCGCCCAACTGGGAATGGTGAATAAGGCACATAACGCAGAGCTCACGGATCACGGACAGTGTCAGGGTATCACCCATAGACTTACATAGGTAGTCGTTACTGGCAAAACGATGGGAGGACAAGTGATAGGGCATGGATGGGGGTCTCGAAGACATGTCAGACTTGATGTTGGTGCTACCACATCACCTATTGATCTCACTATCGAGGGAAATTTCGGATATCCATGACATTCTGTAGCATTACCCATCCTGCAATGAGCTGTCTTGATTACTTTAAGCACAGATTGACTGGATCATCCATGTGTAGACACTCGGCGTCTTTGAACTACAAAGACCTGGGAAAAGACTAAAGTTGGGACCATAATAAACGAAAGGATCATCTACATGGAATCCTGGATATCTGTCCACTTCTGAACAGCACATAATACTGCATGGGAGGTATCTCCCCAGACAGTCTGGAGGATGACACTATTCTCAGGTGGGTCTTGAGCTCCAGCTGACAAGCGCGACGGTAGGCGCCGCGGCTCTTCACAAACAATGAATGGATTGGTGCACAATGAGTGGTGCACCGCCACCAACTGGAGCGCTGGTCCGGGGTCCACGCCGGATTGAATGCAAGGTAAGGGTCAAAGCCCGCCCGCGGAGCGGCGTCACCGGGTCTCCAAGGGAAAAAAGGTCTCGGGCCAGCGGGTTTCATGTTCGGTCGCCGCACAGTGTTGCTCGTAGTTGCGAAGCTCCGAGACCCTAACGCTCGGATCCCGATACCTTCACTGGACATGTGGAAAATGACATTCTGCCGCGTCCCCAAACCGATGACCGCCCAATTATCTTTTTTTTTGCCCAATGGCAGCTGTTGCGATTATCCCTCGGCCTTGAGAGTTGCGCCCAGCTTGGAGCAACCAGGCCTGAGTGGGGACGGAGAGTTCCCCTCCTTGAGCAAGAGTCTAGCAACGAAGACGGGACGACGGTGGCACAGTAGATCAACAGAGGAATTTGTCGCATGTATTTTCAACCCATGATGGAACCAAAAGGGTGCTGCTTTCAATCAACAACGATTTCAAAAACAAGGACCAATCAACGAGTCCAATGGCAACTCGCAATAGAGGCAGGGGTTTGGTTTCTGCTTGCGTTGTTGTCGCTGCCTCGGTATTATCGGCCCCGAGTGAGACGGGAACCGACGGCTGCGGTACAATCTGGTGCGCCAAAAAATGCTTTTGGAGCAGCAGGTGTTTGTTCCCTCGGCAGAGTGGAGGTTTTCGGTTACCACCCATGATGAAAGGAATTGCCGATTATTTTCAGCTCTTTTTCTATTGGTTGAAGGTCGAGTTTGCCCTCCCCGCTCGCATCGGAAAACCACACTTGATCACTGGTGCTTGGAGAGGGCTCCGCTGTGGAGCATCACCCACATTTTTTGGGGCTCGCTCTCCCCTGGGGCGTGCCTCTAGCGGATTCGGCGCTCTCACTGCTGGGCTTCACTGCCAAACCTCAGCAAGGTCCTAAGCGACAGGTACCTAAGGTGAGGAGGGCCTTGTTGCCGTGTGCCCTGGGCAAGGGAAAAAAAAACACCCCCCTCCTCCCATCCGCTTCCTTTTAATACTCAATCCTCCCCCCTCCTCCTCGATCTCTTCTTGCCCGTTGATTCTTCTCGTGTGCGAGCGTCTCCCTTTTTCTTCTTCCTAGTGATACCCTGACCCTCTCCGCTCTAATCACGCTCACACTCAATTGAGACGCTTCAGCCTTGAGTGATCAACACCTTCACCATGCTTGCTACCCGCCAGGTTCTGGGCAATGTCGCCCGGAGCCGCGTCCTCGCGGGCGCCGCCTCTGGCATTCGCCGTCTGGCGACTGTCTCTGACAGCCCTCTCGACAAGAAGGTGAGCAAGATTCTACTCTCAGCAGCTTGTGTTTTGCGCGAACGACTCGACGCTTGGCGGTTCTCTGGTGTGGCATGTAAGCCGCTCATCCGGGGAACTCCCAGACGTCATTGCGCGCCGATCGACCTGAGCCGTCAAATCAACAGTGATTTCGACCACAGGCAGATTTGCGCGCTGTGGTGCAATTGCAGCAATAGTACCAGCAGTTTTCACTTCAGCCAGCTTCAACATGCTCAAATCAAGTTTTGGGGGAACAATTGAACTGACTCGTGCCATCTTGGCCCCACTATAGGTCCGCCAGAACCTTTGGGAGGAGAACAACTTCATCAACTACAAGAAGATGTCCGAGAACCTCGACATCGTCCGCGCCCGCCTTAACCGACCCCTGACCTACGCCGAGAAGATTCTGTACTCTCACTTGGATGATCCCCATGGCCAGGAGATTGAGCGTGGCAGCTCTTACCTCAAGCTCCGACCTGACCGTGTTGCTTGCCAGGATGCCACCGCCCAGATGGCTATCCTCCAGTTCATGTCCGCTGGCATGGACGCCGTCGCCAACCCCTCCACTGTCCACTGCGATCACTTGATCGAGGCTCAGATTGGTGGTGCCAAGGATCTTGCCCGTGCTGTCGACATCAACAAGGAGGTCTACAACTTCCTTGCTACTGCTTGTGCCAAGTACAACATTGGTTTCTGGCGCCCTGGCTCCGGTATCATTCACCAGATTATTCTTGAGAACTACGCTTTCCCCGGCGGTCTCCTCATCGGAACTGACTCCCACACTCCCAACGGTGGTGGTCTTGGTATGGCCTGTATCGGTGTCGGTGGTGCTGATGCTGTCGATGTCATGGCCAACCTTCCCTGGGAGCTGAAGGCCCCCAAGGTCATCGGTGTTAAGCTGACTGGTCAGCTCAACGGCTGGACTGCCCCTAAGGGTAAGTGATACCCGCGCTCCTTCCACTGTCGATGATCGTCGACGGTTAGTCATTCATGGACCCACTTATTAACAACACCACAGACATTATCCTCAAGGTCGCCGATATTCTCACCGTCAAGGGTGGCACTGGTGCCATTGTCGAGTACCATGGACCTGGAACTGAGACCTTCTCAGCGACTGGCATGGCAACGATCTGCAACATGTTTTGTCTTCCCGATTCCTGATCTCGTCGAATCGTTTTGCTAATTCGTTTCAGGGGTGCTGAAATCGGCGCTACTACTTCTCTCTTCCCTTTCAACGAACGTATGTTCGACTACCTTGCCGCCACCAAGCGAACCGACATTGGAGAGTTCGCCCGCTCTTACGCCCACGGCCTCCGATCGGACGAGGGTGCCGAGTACGACCAGCTGATTGAGATCAACCTTTCCGAGCTCGAGCCCTACATCAACGGTCCCTTCACCCCTGATCTGGGAACCCCCATCTCCAAGTTCAGCCAGGCTGTTAAGGACAACGGCTGGCCCGATGAGCTCAAGGTCGGTCTGATTGGCTCTTGCACCAACTCCTCTTACGAGGATATGTCCCGCGCCGCCTCTATCGCCCGTGATGCCCTCGACCACGGCATCAAGGCCAAGGCTGCCTTCACTGTCACCCCCGGTTCTGAGCAGATTCGCGCCACCATTGAGCGTGACGGTCAGCTCCAGACCTTCGAGGAGTTCGGTGGTATGGTTCTCGCCAACGCTTGCGGTCCCTGCATTGGTCAGTGGGACCGACGCGATGTCAAGAAGGGCACTGCCAACTCCATCATCTCCTCCTACAACCGTAACTTCACTGGCCGAAACGACGGCAACCCCGCCACCCACTCTTTCGTCGCCTCCCCCGACATGGTCGTTGCCCTGACCATTGCTGGCTCCCTCCACTTCAACCCCCTCACCGACACCCTCAAGGACAAGGACGGCAAGGAGTTCAAGCTCTCTCCTCCCACCGGTGACGGTCTCCCCGTTCGCGGCTACGACCCCGGCCAGGACACTTACCAGGCTCCCCCCAAGGACCGTGCCAGTGTCACTGTCGATGTCTCCCCCACCTCCGACCGTCTCCAGATCCTTACCCCCTTCCAGCCTTGGGACGGCAAGGACGCTAAGGACCTCCCCATCCTCATCAAGGCCAAGGGCAAGACCACCACTGATCACATCTCCATGGCCGGTCCCTGGCTCAAGTACCGTGGTCACCTTGACAACATCTCCAACAACATGTTGATCGGTGCCATCAACGAGGCCAACGATGAGGCCAACAAGATCCACAACTTCACCAACGGCGAGTGGGGTGCCGTTCCCGCTGTCGCTCGTGACTACAAGGCCAAGGGCATCAAGTGGGTTGTCATTGGTGACTGGAACTACGGTGAGGGTTCTTCCCGAGAGCACGCCGCTCTTGAGCCCCGTCACCTTGGTGGTCTTGCCATCATTACCCGATCTTTCGCCCGTATCCACGAGACCAACCTGAAGAAGCAGGGTATGCTGCCCCTGACCTTCACTGACCCCGCCGACTACGACAAGATCCGCCCTGAGGACAAGGTATGTTGCTCTTCTACAGCGTGTTTCATAGCATCAACTAACTCGATACCAGGTCGACCTTCTCTGCACCAAGCTCGAGGTTGGCAAGCCCTTCCCCATGATTGTCCACCCCGCCGATGGCAGCCCCTCTTTCGAGATCCCTCTGTCCCACACCTTCAACGAGCCCCAGATTGAGTGGTTCAAGAACGGCTCTGCCCTCAACACCATGGCCAAGGCCTCCAAGAAGTAAATAACGGAAGATGATGAACAGGAAGGAAAGAAGGAAATGAAGCAGTGAAATAGTTTGGGTCACAACTGGCGTATATCCTGCATGCTCTCTGGGGTTTGGTTTTTTGAGAGCAGACAGTAGAGGGGCTGATTGACGAACGGTGTCGGTTTTACACTGTCGCTCGCCCATGTTTTACTTTTACACCTCGTTGGAACGGAATAGCCTTGATTTTCTAGGTTGTACAAAATCAAAACTGTTAAAGCATTGTTCCGAGTTGCTCTGTGATGGTGTCATTGTGGTCTTAAGGATGTGATGTGTTATCTATACATATTGAAAGCTGGCTCGTGGATGAAGCACGAGGGACGAGTTGTGAGGCGCTTTCTTATCCCTGCGATGCTCCATGGCCACTTAGAAAGTGAAGTCTATGACAAGATGGCCTCGCGGACTGACTTCCCTAAGCAGGTGCCGTAAGATCAATGTGGGCAGTACATCATCCATGAAGGCCGAATGCCACGACGTTGTTGCCTCTGGAGTGCCCATGAAGGCCGCCAGACGAGCTCACTGGAAACAACGCGAATGACAAAGCTCTCCTCTAAACTTCTCGCATACGTCCATAATTTAGGATGAGGATCTATGTAAAATCATTTATTTAATAGAGTAAGTCATCATAAAATGAGGTAGTATTCTCATGCCCTTTGATGTTATTTTATGATCTTTCTCAAGACTTAGGATACACTCATCATGCTCGTACGCGGACTCCTCGGTCTCTCTGTGAGGTACGTCATTTGAGATCTGCACCACCAAATCTTAATCAAGTTAGTCAGCGGCACTGGCGCAAGGATGATCACGTGCTGATAAGCCTAAATCAGCCACCCCATGTTCATCAAGGGACCTGCTGTCCAGTTTCACTTGGCCATCGCATCTTCAAACTTGGACTCTTGCGATATCTAAGTTGTTGGGTCGAGGTGTGGTTCGAATTACTCCGTTTCAGCTTCTCTTTCTCTTTGAGAGCGTCTTTTCCCCGGTCGCTCATTCTTCCTCCCTCGATTCCGTCGTATCCGTCCCAGCGAAGAACCACCCGGCTGCTCCGTGCAGCGCGAATCGCGACAACATGCGGCCTCGACTTCAAAACTTTAACACGTTGCGAGCGCGATCCTACGTGACACGACTGCCGCTCTTCACCCGGCTTATTGTTCTTGTCATTGTCGCAGCTTGGATTGCCTCGGTGCAATCAGTATGGGACTTGAGAGAATGGGGCGCCCTCATCCCTGACCAGATCAGCATCACTTCAGGCAAGCTTTAGAACGATCGATTCTCTTGTGTAGCGCTAACATGGCTTGTGAATTAGCATATCGACTTTCGACGTTTCCCTTAATACACCTCAATTTCATCCATATGATCCTTAATGTCTTGGCCCTGACGCCTTTGATGGAACGATTCGAGAACGAACACGGAACTTTGATCTCGGTCGCATTGTTCTTTGGACGTAAGATATAGTTGCTTCTCCGGACTGGATCTTTTGCTAACTTCTGGCTATAGCTTTGACGTCGATCCCTGCCGTCGTCTACGTGATCATCGAGCGATGTATTTTCCGAGCGAACAATTCGATACTGGGAGCGAGGTGAGATTATACTACCCTGACGTCCTCTACGTGCGAGGAACATGGCTAATAGGCATATAGCATGTGGGTGTTTACCTTGCTTGCCATAGAGTCCATTCGAACCTACAAGGCCAACCCTCACTTCGTCATTGGCACAGTTAACATTCCCACGTGGACAACTCCCTTGATTATGTGTTTGGTGGTGGCCGCATTGGTACCCAGGACAAGTCTTCTTGGCCATCTATGCGGCGTGGGCATCGGATACGTCGGTAAGTCTCCTCTTCACGTGTAACAAATCCAATGCTAACAGACTTGATAGCTGGCTTCGGCTACATCAAGTTCCTTGCTCCTCCTGAGTGGGCGCTCCGATGGATCGAGAAGCGACTAAACCTTCTCAAGATTCTGCCTCACTACGTCAGCATCGATAAGACGACATATGGCCGGTTTGGCGTGCTCCCCACGACCAACCGCCCCGGCCCCAGTGGAAGCGCCGCAACGGAGCTTGTGGGCACTACTCAGCGTCTCGGACCTTGAGTAAGGGCGTATGAAACTGTGCGCTTTCATGTTGTTTGACTGTGTACTAGTACAACGGCGCTGGTTGCGTATTTTCTCGTTTTCCTCTTATTTGTACTATAGAAAAGGGGGGTTATTCTTGGGCATCTTTTTTTAATTCGGGCTTGGCGTGGTGATCAAAAACGAAGGAATGAATGGATGATTTAAGGTGGTCGCCTTCTTCTCTAAGTTGTTGCGAGCCGCCTTGGATAGTAAGCGTGGGTAAAACCAAAGTCTTGGTTGTGATTGAAGATTATAGAAACAAGAGCTCTAATTCGAAGATGTATGGCATCTGCTCAGTTATGACTATCATCACATCACGGTTTATCATTTTATTACTTACTACCTTGCTGCGCCCTTGATGTGTCATGGGATGGATGGGCTTTCGTGAACGACGGAACCCGAGTTGATGATATTTTTCGGAATTAGTGTAGACATCACAGTATGTTCGGCTGTGTTGCGCATCTTAAGAGGGCAAAACATGTTTATTTTCTCAAGTCTCGAGATGGTGTAAAGACTTGGAGCAGTGTTTGACCTTGGTACCTGCCCTCTGTATGGGCAACTTCCATTCCTCATCAGTTCGGCTTCACGACTAGACCTATCTTCTGATACCAGGACGTTACTATCTTATACTGCCGCACTTTTGAAATGACGAGCAGAGTGTTTCAATCTCTCAACAACTATCTGGCCATCCTTCTCATGGCTACTGACGAATTCCATCTCCCATAGAGGCGCATTTCCGTGTCGCCCAGCCACTCATTCTTTCCCATACGCATGAAAATTAACCCTCCTTCTTCGCCTTGAAGTAGCTGGGAGCCTTCATGACCTCCTCGAGCAAAGCTTGTTCTCGAGGTTCAGTGGTGTTCCTCTTCTCTCTCTCAACCAACCTCCTGACCCTCTTCAGCCACTCGAGTTGATCGTCACTTAATTCCGGTCTGGTTTCTGGTGGCGGATGTTCGGGTGTTGACAGCGCATCTCGCTCTCGAGAAAGCGTGTTTACAGCTTCGTCCAGCCTTGCCTCGGCCTCGTTGACATCCTCGCCCTTGGCCTTGGTATCTTTGACCTGAGCTGCGGCCTTGCGGACATCGTTCAACATATCGTTGATCGCTGCTCACTCATGATTAGTATTGTGTTTCAAATCCGCCTGCTTTGGGATAGGCTCTTACATTTGGAGGCAGAAGTTCCGTCTGTTGCCATCTTGTCTCTTGGTTGCCTGCGCGTTCTGTGTCCAATTAGTGAACCCTGCTCACCATTCACTCAGTACATCTGATGTGAGGCGCAAAGGCGAAGACTTACCACACAGTGATCTGAATAGCTTGCCGGAGGTGTGTTTCTAGGCGTGTGAGGCGAAAAAGGGCTGGAGCTCAGAGAGAGTGATTGAGGAGAAGGTGAAAGAGTCAGGTTGAGGGACAACTGATGATCCTTATGTAGTTGGGCGTTCGAGGCGACAGTGAATCACAGCCGAAAAACAGACCAACACTGGCAGTAGCGAATATGCTTACGTTTGAGAGAATAATGTTTGATCGTACGGTAACTAGGTACTGCGCCTGTGGCATAAAACACAGTAAAGATGAAGCCCGCTGTGCCAGGAACGATGCGAAACAAGATGAAACGGGAAGAAAGGAGGAACGGTAGACACTGCTAGAAGAAGAACAAATGGGATAAAAATAATTGATTAGATTTAATTGATGCCAAGTTTTGTAAATAGAATACTCTTGCATCGCGACCGATTAAAGAGTGTCTTCTCCTCGCAAGCAATGCAAGCATTCGCCTCGTTTACACACCCAACACATACATAAGAGCAAGCAGCTTGACATAAACTGATTGATGAACATGACTGAAACTGGCCATCATACAAAGAGACAAAATTTCACAGTGGAAACGGAAGCTTGCGACTCTTTGGCACAAACGACGACTGTTCATCATGGGTTCAAGTGTCTGTCATCAGGATCTCACTTGGAACTGACGTGTGGGCGCCGAGCGAGGGGAACTGAGCCATCTGCGCTGTGACATAACGTGGGAGTATGAATTTATGTGTTCAAGGAGCTCAAATATACAAAAATAAATCGTCGAATTATTGATAATTGATAGAATCAAGATAGTATATTTGTTGTCTTTACTATGTCTCCCACTTGAGCTTCAACCCCCGGGAAATACATAGACCGCCCCGCCGGACATGCAGGCACCCGGCCGAGCCTTCCACCTCTGGGCGGGCCATTCTGGAGATGGGTGAGCTGTCCGGAAAAGGTACGTACCTCGATTTACGGGATGCAGTTGCATTCACTGGATTGGATCTTAAACTTGAACGACAAGTTGGAGGATTGAGACGACAAAGTCGCTCGTCGCGCAAACTCTCTGCCTAGCCATGTCGCGGTTACTCTGTGAGAAGCTTCCCCAAGCTCTAACTTCCTGTCCGTGGACTCCGGCTGACCCGTTTTAGCATCGGCGTTCTCGCTGCGTCGCGATCCTCGAATCTTGAAGCTTCCCCCTTACCTGTCCTTCCTTTGTATCGCAATCGGCGTCGTCTGGTTGTTCCTTCTTCCTCTTAACGAATACTCGCGACGGACGTACATCTCGGAGAACGCGCTGCTGCCGGGGCAGGTGCATACATATTTTGGAGGGAGTGAACAGAACATCTTGCGCGCGTATCGTCATGAGGTTGATGACGTGGTGGGCAAGAGCAACTACGAGTGCGTTCTCCATTTCAGATACGAGCTTCAATTGGGACGGGCGCTAATGGTCTTGGGATTGGTAGGATTAACGACAGACTTGACGAGATCCTGACGGGCGTTGGCCTCAAGGTTGGCCGTCAGAACTACACGTATCACTCAGCGGGTCACGAATACTCGGGGCAGAACCTCTATGCGATCCTCCAAGCTCCCCGAGGTGATGCTACCGAGGCCATTGTCTTGGTTGCTGCGTGGAAGACTATCGAGGAGCAGCTCAACCGCAATGGCGTGTCCTTGGCTTTGACCCTGGTCCGTTACTTTAAGCGTGCGTCAACATCTCTCTAAAGACGTGCGGATGAGGAAACTGACAAATCGAAATAGGTTGGTCACTCTGGTCCAAAGATATTATCCTTGTTGTCCCTCCTGACAGCAAGACCGGCACTCAAGCTTGGGTTGACGCATACCACGATGCTCACAACCCTGACCTCGTGGCGCCTCTGCCTCTGAAGTCTGGAGCTCTGCAGGGCGCCATCGCCATCGACTACCCTCAAGAGGAGAGATTCAAGGCAGTGCACATCATCTATGATGGTGTCAATGGACAGCTGCCTAACCTCGATCTCATCAACTCCATTGTCAACATCGGCGGCGGTCAGATGGGTATCCCCACCACCATCCAGGAGATGACGCAGCACAAGGGGAGCTACCCGGATCGTTTGCAGACCATGCTGCGTGGTATGCTCAACCAGGGACTTGGCTACGCGGCCGGTGCTCATAGCAGCTTCATCCCTTACCACGTCGATGCTGTGACGTTGCAGCCCTATGGTGAAGGATGGCATGATGACATGGGCATGGGTCGTCTCGTCGAGGGTTCGTTCCGAAGTCTGAACAATCTCCTCGAGCATCTGCACCAGAGTTTCTTCTTCTACCTGTTGATGCAGACGGACCGATTCGTCAGTATTGGCACTTATCTGCCTAGCGCCATGCTGTTGGCTGCCAACTTTACCATCATGGCCATATCACTCTGGGTCAAGAGCGGCCAGTCATCGACAACCGCGCATAAGCCCAAGGAGACCAAGGGATCTGCTTCGGCTGTTGAAACTGCGCAGTCAGGAAGGGATCTCTTCCTGCCACTTATTATTGTCGCCATCTGCCATGCTCTCCCAGCTGTGCCTCTTTACACCTTTAACCATCTTCCTGCTGGTGTAAGTCTTGACTCACTAAACTTCAACTGTATATCGCTGACAACTCATAGCTACTTTCACCTGCCTTTGCCATCTTCTCTGTCGTCTCAGCCGTCATCCCCTTTGCCATCTCCCGCCTGCTCTCAATCTTCTCCAAGCCCACCATTCAGCACTTCCAGATCACAAAGTCCTTCTCCCTGCTTGTCCTGGGCATGTGCCTCTCCACCCTCGCCACTCTCAACTTCTCCCTCGCCTTCCTCGTTGGCCTTCTAGCCAGCCCGCTTAGCTTTGTCCAGCCTGTCAAAACCCCAGTCCTGCGGTGGTCTCTGGCCGGCCTGCTCAACATCGTGGCGCCATCTACGGTGGTATACGTCGCGGCTCAGGCCTGGGGAATCAGCATGACCGACCTGTTGAGTGAGGCGAGCTTTGGCTGGAACGTATGGGGCATGTATACACCTGTGGTGGTTTGGTGTTTGTGGTGGCCTGCTTGGCTCGTGGGCATGATCAACGTCTTTGGAGAGGTTTCGGCGTAGAGTGGTTGGAATTCGGTTTGTGTAAGATATGTCGCAGAGAGCCGACACTTAGAGCCCTAAAGGGATGATCTATACTCATAAGCTACTGGCATTACATATAGACTAGCTAGTTTCAAGATTTACTGTCATTGGAATAACCATCAGACTATGATTAGGAGAACCACGACTGTTGCTCCTAAGGGGTGACTACAGCCCAGTGGAATTCTCGGTGATCTTCCTTAAAGTAGTCTGGGGCAATAGCACGAGAAGAGTCCTGAGTAACTGGAACTCATAACATGGGATGGACTCGTATAATTAATAGTTGTCCTCTGGGCAGGATCATCAGCTGCCCACATAGATGTTTCTATCTGTCTACTGTACAGGGTTCGTTTTGTTGCCCTCATGCCACACCGTCTTCACTCATCTTCTTGTCTATGCAGCCCACACATCCTTGCCAGCCGACTCGATCCAGTTGCCGAGTTGGTTGACGCTCGAGTCCCAGTCCAGCAGTCGCTGGCGCATGGCGGCAATCTGCTTCATATCCAATACCTTGGGCTGAACCCAGGTAATGTGCGCCACGCCATCAACCTGGTCGATGGTACCCCGGAGAAGACCCAGGCTCAGGGCCTTCATGATGAGATGCTCAATCTCCTGTGGTCGAACCTTAGTCTCCTGGGAGATGGTAGCAAAGGTCATGGTTCGGTCATGAGGGGGGCGGCGGAAGACGGCCTCAGTGAGAGCCGAGAGGTAGATCTTCTGGCGAAGGTGGGTAGAGTTGCTGCTCAGGAGCTTGTTAGACTCGACACGATCAGAAAGTCTCTCGTAGGCCGCAAGATCTCCGCGGTTGAAAGCGAAAAGGAGCTCGCGCATCCAGGCGTGCTCGCTCTTGGCAAGGACATCGAGGATGGGATGGAGGAGCAGCTCTCCAAAGTTGTAGATGCTGGTAGAGACCAGGGCGGCGATGCTGAGATGGTAGGCCCGCTTGTATCGCTCCTGGGGAGAGAGGGAGGCGACATCGATGCAGGCAAGGTAGAGGAGGGCAGTGCGGTAGTAGTTGGAGAAGTCCATCTTGAGCTGTGGAGGGGTTAGTAGGGGTTCGGGTATGAATATTGTGACACCGTGGTCATGGGTTCCTAGGAAGTGAACATACCTGGTAGTAGGTGGCATTGGCGTCGTAAAATGAGGCATGGACAATGTTCTCGACGGAATCGAAGGAGTCCAGTATCCTCTCGGCGGTGTCGAGATCCTTTCGTGCACTGTCTAGCTCCTCAAGGTCGAGCTTCGCCCGAGCGACAGCAACCAGGGCAAAAACGTATGCATCTTGCGAGTTCTCGTTGTTGACCTTCTTGGCGACCGATTGCAGGAATTCCAAACGCTCCTCATCCTCTGCAGTTCAAAGACATCATGGGTTAGCACAACGCCGGCTTCGGAGGGGCACACAGCAGGGTTCCTTACCATCGCACTCTGTCGCCGCCTTCAACGCCAGTTCCACGAGCTTTAGCTGGTTGATCTTGTCGGCAAACTTGAGGATGAAGACTCTGTAGAAGGCTAGCCGCTTGGGGGCGCTTCCGGGATGGCTGAAGAACTCGACGAGGGCCTCGGTGAGCTGGTGCCAGAGCTTCCGCTCCCAGTAGTTCTCAAAGTCGAGGATGAGAGGCTGGAGCTCCTCGGGAGCTTCATCACGCTGCTCGGCGAGGAAATCGGGGATGGCGTCGGCGCTCATGATGGCGGGATGTGTGAGAGTTGGTGGGTTGTGACGTGTGGATGGTGAGCACAGCAACAATAGCTAGCTTGCACCTTGAGATCTCGAGCTTTTAGTTCCGGATCGGCACAAATTCTTCCCTAAAAATCGGCGCGGTAATCGATGTGTTTCCTTCGTGATGGTGACGGCGCCGTTCTAGGCAGCCAGAGCAAGTTGGTCGGTTCGGGGTGTTTGTTCAAGGTTGATAGTTCGTTGCTTCTGTGGAGTTGGAGGGAGGTCCTTAGCTCATCAATGAGGCTGCCAGGCAGCCTGGTGTCGCAACACTCAAGGGCGCACGGACCAATTCTTCCCTTGGAATCCCGCTAGCCAATAACGAGCTGCAAGATTTCATTGACCCATCACGTGACCTGGAAATAGCGTTCCCCGAGGCTCTACATTGCCCAGCATCACCAAACATTGCTGCTGTGAAGACGAGACGATCCACGGCCAATTGCGAGGCACAGCAGCGTCTTCCCACGCAATCTGTATAATCGCAACCATGGTTTCGCCCCTGCTTGCCGCGCGGTCGGCCCGCAATGTCGCCCTCAATGTCACGGGCAAGCGATTCCTCTCCGACATCTCTATTACCCGAACCGGGAAGCCCATCATCCGAGTTGAGGGTGGCCGGTGAGTCCAACCACGATCCATTGGCCCTTTGAATCATGTTACTGATGCTTTCCTCTGTCTAGTTCATCCCTTGGAGGTGCGACGATCGAGCTACGATGCCCATGAACGACGCTGACGATTGACAACCAGGCCACACTGTTACGGTATTTGGCGCAACCGGCCAGCTGGGACGATACATTGTGAACCGTCTTGGTGAGAAGACCCGGCCTTTACGAGTTGATGCAGGAAAGGAAGGACAGAAAGACTAACCATTGTCTACCAGCCCGTCAGGGATGCACCGTCGTCATTCCCTACCGCGAGGAGATGACCAAGCGTCACCTCAAGGTCACCGGAGATCTCGGCCGCGTCGTCTTTGTCGTATGTTCAATCCCTTCGATCTCGACCATAGCCTCGCTATAACTCTCGCCTTTAGGAACACGACCTTCGAAACACCCCCTCGATCGAGGCCAGCGTCAGGCACTCGGATGCCGTTTTCAACCTGATTGGCCGTGATTACCCGACCAAGTATGTTTCTTCGAGAGGACGAGCACGAGGGCGAGCAAGGAAGCTAAGCTGGCATCAGGAACTTTTCTCTGGAGGATGTCCACATTGAGGGAACCGAGCGAATTATCGAGGCCGTTGCCAAGTACGATGTCGACCGATACATCCACGTTTCGTCCCACAGCGCCAACTCCCAGTCCACCTCCGAGTTCTACCGCACCAAGGTACTTCGACTGCTGCTTCAACGAGGGAATGGAATTGACCAGTGTATCAGGGCCGAGCTGAGGAGATTGCCCGGGAGGTGTTCCCCGAGACCACCATCGTCCGACCCGCCCCCATCTTCGGCTTCGAGGACAACCTTCTGCTCAAGTTGGCTGGTGTGACCAACCTCTTCACCTCCAACAACATGCAGGAGAAGTTCTACCCCGTTCACGTAGGTGACGGAGTCCTGGTGGATATGGAATGGTACTGACTCTGTTAGTCAATTGATCTCGGAGCCGCCCTCGAGAAGATCTTCTACGATGACACAACCGCCGGACAGACTTTCGAGCTCTACGGACCCAAGCAGTACAGCATGCGCGAGATTGCCGACATGGTGGACAAGGAAATCTACAAGCAGCGACGACACATCAACGTTCCCAAGGCTATCCTGAAGCCCGTTGCTGAGATCCTGAACAAGGTGCTCTGGTGGCACACCCTGTCGGCCGATGAGGTTGAGCGAGAGTACATGGACCAGGTCATTGACCCTGAGGCCAAGACTTTCAAGGATCTCGGAATCGAGCCCGGCGACATTGCCAACTTTACCTACCACTACCTGGTGAGTGACCCAGTTTGAAGTATCAGGACCATATCTGACCCCCTTATAGCAAGGATTCCGAAGCCAAAACTTCTACGATCTCCCTCCTGCGACGGAGAAGGAGAAGCGGGAAGAGAAGAAGTACATCCACGTCTTGGATGAGTTGTAAAGAAAAGGAATCGAGCTTTGGTCTTTTGAATGCTGGAGAGGGAAGTGGTAACTTTGGGCAGTTGGGAGGCTGCTGAGCGGACAGGCCGACAATAGTCCGTGTATATAGGACCGCATAGACTAGAGAGTGTGCGAGTTCAAACAATTGTACAGGTTTTCTTTTGGTTGAGACGTGTTGCAGTGTCAGATGAGGTTCTTGGAGTGTGATGCCCCATGCTAGAGATTTGTATTCCAGGAAGTTCCCTAGAGTGCGACCACCTTCGAGAGAGATAGGAATCAACTGAGAATAGTCAGTTAGGGGCCAACTAGGGAGGCTATATCGGCTTCCAGAGTTGAAGTCTGTTGAGTCAATGGTAGGGATAGGTTGATGACTTTTGATGACAACCAGAGAGTCGTAGAGCGTTGTTTCAACTGCAAAACATTACAAAATTGTTAATGTATATAAAGATTCAAGAGAGCCTATATTTTTTAAGTGAATTGCTCACATCTACCTACCTGTCGAGATTTCTAACAGCGCCTAGTTAGAGGTGTAAGTATACAGTGCGTTCGTCACTCCGTACGCGAAAATGCACTGTCTGCAAACCTCTCCTTCAGGCTTTGCTCTCACAAACGACTAACACCAACTCTTCACGACCACCACCGCAAGTATCAAAAGCCACACCGCCAGGCCTGATCACATAATAAAGAGTATTTACACCCTTGAAACACATCAAACTTCCAACAATGTCTTCCAAGCCCAATAACCAGGCTTCCGCCGAGTTCACATCCTACTATCTACAGCGAGCCACGCAGGAGCTCTCGGAGGACCTCGACAAGGTCCGCAACGCCGAGGACTTCAAGGCTGACTCGATTCCCTTTCTGGTTCATGCCCTTCAGCAGGGCGCGGGGCTCTTTTCAGCGGAGGATCAAAAGAGAGTTGTCGATGGGTCGAAGGGCAAGGATGGAGATGCTTGAGTTGCGGCAGGGATCTGAAAGCTGCAAATCACATCTTCTGCCGGATTGGGACGAGTGGATGGAAAAATTCCGATGGACGGCCATTCAGAACGTCCTACCAATGGACCAAAGGCACAACCAATATTGCGTCTCATCTCAAATCAACATCACGAATCGCCAGGGCCAACACGTATCAACCAAGACCAGCAATTCTTACAACGTCAGTAAGATTCAATCGTTTCACGACAAATAGAGCCATTAGGGAAAACAAAGGAGTTCAGGTTGCGATCAAAAGGCCGTTATTTCATGAAGGGTATCTCAAAGCAGACTCATCGCGACAACAAAAGCGCGCCGCGATGCAATCAACTAGGTATCTATGCAACTCCTGCACACTCCAAATAATGCAAGACTTGATATCAATCAACAGTGTCTGTGTCTAAGCCGCCTGGGAGCGGCGTCGCTCCAGTCGCACTGCCCAGCCCTTGATGGCCAGGACGATGACGATCCAGGCCATCAGCAGTCCGACCAGGCCCATGGTGACGGTGTACATGAACATGGCGTCTAGGTCGTAGTGAATCATTCCTTCAACGGTGTCAGAGCTCTGCTCTGGGTTAGCTGTTATCTCAGATATAGGGGCAGAGTGCACTTACGCTTGCCATGAAGATGATGCCTCCGGAGATCAAGCCGAACGAAGCAAGGAGCTCGGTGGGAGGTCGAGAGGGGAGAATCGACTTGGGTGGCTTGAGGAACATAAGGAGATATGTAAGGCCTCGAGCAAGCGAAGCCCCGAGAAGCAGGTTGCCCCATTGCTTGTGGACCATGCTCGAAATCATGGTGTGCTGCTTGTGCGAGCTCATCATGATGCCCAGCAGGAGGATGACCAAGGCAGGAATGGGGTTGAGGGAGAACTCGTAAGTCTCGGGTGCCTTTTGTTCATCTGCTTCTTCGTCGATGTAGGGGTGCTTCGGCTCGATGTCGTCGACGGTTGTGTTGAGGAGATCGCGAATTCGGGTAGACTCGACGAGCATTCCGCACTGGAACAAATTGTCAGTCTTCGAACTTTCAAGACTCGTACTAAAGTGTGCACAGAATTGACACTTACCATGCCGCCACCAATAAACAGGACCGTGATGGAGATGTGCTCCATGTCCTGAGCAGTCCAAGCACCTCCCCAGCCGCCGAGATGCTCAAGGAAGATGTTGGTAGAGCCATAAAAGAAGATGAGGAAGCTCTCTACAAACTCGGCAGAAGGTCGCCACTTTTGTGACCCCTTCTTGGGGCGAACGTTCCATGCCCAGCCAAGCTCGCCGAAGCTGCCAGACCAACGACCCAGGGTGAAGACGCCCAGCCAGAAGAAGACGCCACCCTTGATCCAATGCGCGAGGCCGTTGAAGACGTCTTCTCCTTCCTATTAAAGGGGTGTTAGAGGAGTTCAAGTGGAAGCCTCAGGGGGCGACTTACAAAGAAGCGACCGAAAGTAACTACACCTGTCGCCAGCGCAACGAAGCCGAAGGGGAGAATAATGCGATCAATGATCTGTCGTCCAATGTTGAGATACTTCCACACGCGAGAAGCAACGACCTTGGAAGCGTGACGAGCGAAGGCGCCCTTGGTAGGCGGAGAGGAGAGAGACATGGACTCGAGGTCACCGTCGTCGTCTTCCTCGTACTCCTTTCTCGGGCTCTCGAGGGGAGATTCCTCCAAGCCATCGAGGGTCGAAACAGAACTGCTTCGGAGAGAAGCAGTGTTGCGCTCTGTTCCCTGACCACTGTCACCAGAGTGTCGATAGGGGCTGTCAGCGAGGTAACCCTCGGGGAGTCGGAAACCGTGGTGACTAGGAGCTTCAGTTGGCACTGGGAGAAAGGCCTGCCTGTCACTACTCGTCTTCTTGGCTTCCCCTCGCAACACCCCAGCGACCCATCCCACAAGGCTCACGAGAACCTGCGCCGAGACAACCCAGGTCGCGATCCAGCCAATCTTGTGGTGCGCATTGTTTGGGTAGAGGTCCGGGGTCTGGGCGTTGTAGATGACGCCCAGGAGCAGCCCCAGGGCATTGGAGGCCAGGAATACGAACTGCACAGGCACAGTGAAGCGCGATCTCGCCAAAGAAAGAACGACAGCTATAGAGATGCGTCAGTGGCTGGCGCAAAGCTTGTGAGTTGCAGCGGGCCTCGTGGGCTTGAGCTTACCGACGGGGAGAACAAAGACCCAGGAGAGGACCATGAGGGCAATATGGGCGTAGATGACACCGACATGATCTGGGTGGGAAAAGTAAGTGTCTGGGTATTCCGAGGCGTCTTTGGGCTTGTCGGAGGCATGGCTCATGTCCATGTCGCCCATGTCGTGTCCCTCGTCGCCATGCGCCAAGACAACTGGGAGAAGCGCGAAGAGTACTGCGCCTGCAGAGCGCGATAGCGTCTTTGCTGGAATCATTATGAATTACTCGGTATAGTCGAATCTCTTTGCTATCCGGAGCTCTGTTGGTGCGCGCACGACTAAGACGGAGGTCGAGAGCACACCAGCTTCAAGGAAACCGATCGCAAGCCAGTATTAGTCGAACAGCACTCTCTGGCGACTAGGATAGTTACAGGCGACAGGTAAAAAGAGACGGTAGACACAGGTTTACGACAATGCGACGCGCCCGAAGCTATTTCAAGGAAGTACGGCAGAGTGGAGGGAGCTCTCGCCGGGCCGAGTCGGCGAGGGTGTGGGCTTTTATTCTGAAGTAGAGATGCCATTGAGGGCCAGGGTTGGAATAGAATGGAGGGCCAAGAAGAAGAGACCATCCGAGGCTTCCGAATTGCTTCAAAGGGGAGCTCAAGAAAAAAAAAAGTAGCTGGACCACGGTACGGTCAGCCGGCGGGCGGGAAGAGAGCTCATGGTGGAGGATGGGGCCGGCCGGTGGGGGAGAGAGAACTTGATGGTGGGTGGGCTGTAGCTCGGCATGTTGGGTGCCAGCAAATGAGGAACTGGCTGTGGTTACGGTACATGGACGGGTAGTACCCTCCTCGAATGACAGCTATTCGGCTCTGGCCGTAGGTACCTCTTGTCGAGCTCGTGAGAGAACGACATCATCGATGGATCGACGAGGTGGGTTCCTGTCATGCAGTCCCAGTACACGCCCCAAGATGAAGAGAGAGTTGTGGCTTGAAGACCTCTTACATGGTATTGTAAGTGAGAAGCTCGTACGAGTAAAAGTTGACATCTCATATCACTGGAGCAGAGTGTTTCTTCTCTTGGCTAGCTTATAGTATCCCCAACTGAAGAACGGTTGAGTGTCAACTTTGTATCTATACCGCCTGGCAAGTCCTGTACATGGTACATGTACACGACAAAGTCATACAGTACTCGGCGCAAACACAGCTTTCACAAAGGTCAAAGGGCGTGCTTGGCTCCTGGGCACCGTTGCTTCGGTGGCTTGCTCGTCTACCAACCACTTCCGCCCCCACCACCCGGATCCGACGGGACGGAAGACGGAGTACCCACGGACATTTTCACAAAGTCCAGTAACCGAAAAATAACTTATATTGCTTCCATTGTCCGTGGCTTGGCCTTCCTTTTACAAGCTGGTGACGACTGACAGTGACGACGACCTTCAGGCACCGACCCTTGGTGACCTGTTTATCTGCGTATTGGGATACGCCTGCTCGCACGTCATCAGAGGTAGGGTTCGACATGCCGGCTGGGCTTGGACTCAGTGCCGACAGCTTCTCTCCCGCTAAGGCATGTCGAAGAGCGGCGTGACTTGGCCGTTCTGCCTGTGTCCGGGATCTAGGGCTCCACGGGCCCCGGGACGTGGATCCACAGCAAAAAAGCGGCCGACCATTCCGTCCTGTTCCCTTTGAGTAACTCTAATTGACGGCCACAGAGAGAGGCAAAAAAGTGATTATGTCCGCGATAAGGCTGAATATGACGTCGGGCAGCCCTTAGAGAAGACGTTAGGGCTGACGAAAGAGTAACGTAGACGCCTTACGTCTACACACGTGTGCAGCGTATTCCTACAGGAGGGTACGTATGGCTATGCGTGACAGCTTCACTTACACACGGCGGTCAAGAACGCAAAGTCACCACGGACGACTTAACTCCCGGGCCCCGATGACCAAGAGGTGATGGAGGTAAAACCAGGACCATAACCTTGGCAACGTGCCCTTTCACCCATCGAACAAGGCGCCCATATTATCTCCGACACCCCGATGATTCCGGTCAGATACCTCCACGGAGCGAAAAAGGTCCCACCTCCTACAACACTACCAAACCGCCATTTCACGAGTCACAGGACACGAAAAACACCCAGATGGGAAACATCCATTACGACCGTATGACTCAAAAAACGCCAGGGTCTTTGTTCGGAGGCGGGGACCCTTGATCAGCAGTCGTGAGTGACCGACACACACACACACCTCTTGACCAAGCATCCATTATCTTTCCGAAATCTCACCAACCCTATCCCACCCCGGTTTTTCTGAGCATGGGATACAAAGAAAACGCATGAGCCCAGATGCAGAAAGAAAGCCCTAATGCCATGTCGATATGTAAGGTAGCTTGGGGGACTGGCAGCAATACGTTGCGCCCTCCCCACTTGGGACCATCTCTGCGCTTCGCTTTGAGTGCTGACAATTGCACCACAGTATCGTGACAAAGACGAGTGGGTAACTGTTCAACGTTGGCTGACAAACTAGAAATAATCACTAAGCAAGTAATTGGAAGGGATTGAAGCTCTCACGGGAAGTGGATGCAGCTCTCTCGTCAACCCGCCTTGACCTCGCGTATTGTCGAAATCGCCGATGACTTTTCCCCACTTGAAACACCAACGAGGCTATCAAAGGCATGGGAACCCCATTCGGTTGCGGAAATTTTTGGCTTCATCCTCGAGGATAACACGGAAAGATGGACCGTCTTTGCCAAGGATTCAACGGCAAGGGTTTAACTGCAATGATCAATGCGGTCGTCCATGGACCTCCGTGGCCGCAGGACGGACGATACAAGGTGCACACTCCGAGACATCCGTGTTGGATGAAGCGAAGCAGATCGTGATCCTTCAACGCCAATCTCGGTTCCCGTGCAAAAATACAGATGAACCCGATGACAAGGCCATGGTCGTATGATTTTACGGGAAGAAATCGGTTTGCTGGTTGTTACATATTACCCAGGTTGACTGAGGACATCATGTATGTGACGTGTGACGACATTGCAGGCTTGTTTGCCGTGTAACCTCTTTGATCCATGCCATTGTGCAAGAGGGCAACATGAGTCTATCCCGAGAATGAATTACAGCGGCCGCTAGCTCGGGCATCAACGGTCAGAAGGACGAGTTACACACAAAGTGCCCCGTGCTGTAGATCATTTCAAGCCCGCGGCGTCTATCAGAGACCGCCATTCCCGGCTCCTCCAAAGTGGCTGCCTTAGCTCTAGCATTGCATCGTGGATGAGCAGGGATTGTGTGTGAGTCCCCGCCATGGTTTTCGTTCGTTCGCTAAGCACATGCAGCTTGTCTTTTCTTGTTTGCCGGTTGTTGCTGCAAATGTCAAGGACGCGGTGAAGTCGACAAATGATCCGAAGCTGCCGAAGTCGCTCGCCGTGTCTTGGCACGGCAAACTGCTTCCATCCAAGAAAGGATCCCACACATCCGAGGACAGATGCGGTTTTTGAGGATGAATGGAGTTTTCGGAAAACGCGGATATAAAGTTCAAAGCTTACCGGGAATAGCAATCAGACTAATGAACCGTGTGTGGGAGCAGTCATCACCTCACACCCTCTACTTGTTTATAAAGAAGGACGCCCTTCACCCAACAAACGCCATCCGTCTCCGTCACGGGCCACCCGGCCTTCACCCTCCAACTTCCCCAGAATCTGTAACACACCACCACAGGCCGCAGGGTGGAGAGTCTCTGGCACCTCCTTGTAGATGACCTTGACCAGCTCCATGGCTGTCCACGTCGAACTCAGCTCGGCGACATTTGTCTTGGCCTCTCCTGGGCCGAGTCCCAGCGTCTGAATGACCTGCTCTTCTCGTTGACGTCGATGGGAGATGTACTCGGCAATCTTGGCTGGACCGTGCTCGATGACAGGGCCGTGGCCGGGGTATGCCCTGCCCTTGAAGAGCGTCTTCATATCTTCAAGGCTTCGTAGATATGTTGCCATGTCCTCAAAAACCGCCGTGCCCTGACCGAGTACGTTGTCGGCCGTAAACATAGCATCCTCCTCATCCATTACGAAAACAATATGATCCTTGGTGTGCCCTGGTGTATACGCCGCCGTCAGGGTAGCACCATCAACCTCGAACCGCTGTCCATGTTCGATCGCGAGCTGCCCCTCCTCCGGGGTGTGCTTGTAAATCTTTGTCTGCGGCGAGATACTCAAGAGGTCCTTAATGCCGCCCGTGTGGTCATGGTGCCAGTGCGTGATGAGCGCGGCGTCGATGGTGGCGTTCTCCTGCTGGAGGGTGTCACGAATGGACGTGATCCAGGCGTTGCGACCCTCGCCCGTGTCGATGAGGAGGCGCCGGCGGCCAGTGCCGAGGAGGTATGTGTTTGTACCTTGGAGGGTGAACTTGCCCGGATTGCCACCTAAGATGCGGATACAGGCGGGACTGAGGCGTTCTACGGCCGGGAGGGCGATGAGTTGTGTTGCCATGATGTGGGTAATGGGTAGTGTGAGGGTCGAGTTCAAGCGTTAAACCGGGACCTGGTTCGGAGTCTAGGGCCGTGAAAAATGAAAGCCGGAGCAAACCCGGCGTAAAATCGGGAGGGGTCCGGATCCGGAAGCCGGAGATCGGAGCCGGGGGTTCAACAGTTTGTGTGGAGAAATCGGGAAAGGGTCCAGAGCGGGACCGAAAGCGAAGCCGAAGGGAGGTGCGCCTAGGGATAAAGCACAACAGAGGATGGTGAAGATGAAGGAGGAGGAACGGTGAGTTGTTTGTCGGATTTGGCTATTTTACTGGTGAAAGAGTGGCTGTCGTCATTCGGCATTTGGAGATCTCGGTAGTGTCTGTCCAATACCACGAGGAAAGAGCTGGAAAGCCTCGGCCCAAAGTGGTTCTCCTCATGAGGAGCTTAATAAACATCAATGATTACGGACATTACTCGTTGATGCTTAAGCTTCTGAATAGCATCATCTTTTTTATGAAATCCACCTGAAGCCACCCCCATCGCTTGTTAGGGGTTTCGCTTTATGCATATTTATAGTAGCAAAGGTGCAACGTTGTGCCTGATCAATGTCAAAATGTCGGTTTCAAGGATCCTCCGCTTGCCGTCCATCGACACGGGAGGCTGTCACAGTGTCGTGGTAGCGGCTGACAAGCGAGCGCTAAAAATATAGGGGCTAGTACAGGATTAGGTGAAGAGCATCACATCATCCCATGATGGTCCGTTGAGGGCATCATTTGAGCAAATGACAAAGCAGTCGGTCAATGGAGTATGTGCTTGATGTATAGATCCGAGTGTTTCCAGACAAATAATACTGATTGCTTCAACGGGTAATTTATCCATTAAGATTCAACGCCGTGACGATGGTAGCCGGCTGCTTATCTTATCGCATTGCATGATGCAGCTGATTGGTTTTTTTTTCACGAGGCAAACGCCGTCACAATTGTACCTTGCCTGCTAATTTACCCCCGGAAGGTACGTACTCCACCAAACAAACACCCGCACCTCATCTCTCGCTCCCTGTCTTCAGTGGCTTCTTTCCAATCCAATCCATTCTATTTATTCAAGAAGCGACAAGAGATTCAAAAACCACTTGCGCCGAGCCATCTCGACATTTTTTGCTTCATCTCTCGAGGCGCAAATCGGCTCCTATCTTCCATCTTACTCTTAATTCGTCTTCTGCTTATTTAATTCAACAATTACTTCTTCCATCTCTTGACCGACACGCACGGCTTGTCCGACGTTCGGCTTAGCGTGTGCTGTGCTGTGCTCTGCTGTGCCTTGCATCCTTCAGCCTCGCCCGCCTCTCACATCCTCGATCGACAATCAACGAGATTCTTTGCAGCGAGCTTGATCGATCATAATACTTCCCCTTTCGGTCGCCCGACTTCTCAAGACATACTTCCGCTCTGGTCATTGCTGTGGGATCGCTCGCCTACCCTTTCATCGTTCGTCCAGGCGGCCGCCGGCACCGCTGCATTCTCTCGAGCTTCACTCGTCCACAAGCAGAGCTTTGAGGCCACCCAGCTCAATCCCTCATCATGTCTGCCCGGCCGACAACACCCGCGTCACCTAAGAACTTCAAGGTCAAGTCCCCGGTCCCGGGGTCGCCAATGTTCGGCTGTGGTACGATCCCCTTCTCTCCAGCGATCCCCCGGCGTCGCGTTGCCTTCTTTTCTCTTCTAACCGGTCTCTAGAGCATGTACAACTTCTCTTGACCCAAGGCCAAGAGGTCATGAACAGCTCCATCACACACTACAAGCTGATTCTCCGCGGTATCTTCGATTCGACCCCCATCATCCCACAGACTTCGACGACCCAGGACGGACGACCCATCACGACTCTCACATCCAACTACCTCTGCCTGCAATGTCCCACGACCGTATCCGAAGACGATCGATTGAAGCATGGAACTAAGAAACAACATCGCTTCTGTTGGTGGCTCTTGACCACTTGACAACACCCGCCCTGCTAACCTGTCGCAGACGTCGACTCCCGAAGTGGCTCTCTCTACTGTCAGATATGTGATGACTTTGTTTGGGATCCCACATTGGAGGAGCTCCGAGTGCGAAAGATAGGAACCGGGTCTTTCTCTGGTAAGCACCAAATGGCATGGCCGTACAGGGCAATTTTGCCAAACCGGCATTGTCGGGTCTTAGCTGCTTGACACTGCGCAACAACGAATTCTACAACATGGACTAACGATTGTTCAGGTCGCAAGAGGAAGCATGATGAGCTCTTCCAGGACTCCATTAAGGATGACCCTCGATACATCACCAACAATACCACAACCGCCTCTTGCCGCGCAAACGGCCTTCGCGGCATCTACAACGCTGGTGCCACTTGCTACCAAAACGTTGTCCTCCAAAGCTTCCTCCACAATCCCCTCCTCCGTAACTTTTACCTCAGTGATGGCCACCACGACTGCCAGGTTTCTCACTGCTTGAGCTGTGCCATGGACGACATGTTCCAAGATTTCTATGCTCTCGAGAACACCAACGGCTACACGGCCGCCAACATCTTGTCGGGGTTCTGGATTTCTGAGAAGAAGGCCTTTGAGAATCTGGTAACCACCAAAGAACAAGATGCTCACGAGTTCTTCCAGTTCCTGGCTGAGGAACTTCACGAGCGCAATGGCGATGGCAAGAAGCCCGAGATTGGCAGCGAACACAGCTGCAACTGCATCATGCACCAGACCTTTTACGGCAAGATGCAAACCACAACCACATGCCAGAACTGCGCTGGACAGAGCAATTCCATCCAATCCTTCCTAGATCTAAGCCTTGGTCTCGAGAATGTGGTTCAGAAACGAATCAAGAAGACGGGTCTCAAGAAGCCATCCCTTACTCTACAAGACTGCCTGGACGAAGAGTACATCAAGTATGACAAGTGCGAGTATCGCTGTAACAACTGTAGCTCGATCCAGCAAGCCAAGCGACACACCAGCATCAAGCGTTTGCCGAATGTTCTATCAATACAACTAAAGGTGAGTTGGTCTATTGGAATGACTCGGCCAACTGGAAGAAACTAATGGTCTTGAAGCGCTTCGAATATAGGCATGGAAGACACGACAGGGCAGCCTCCAAGGTCAGCAACGAGGTGCGATTCCCGCTGCAGCTGAACATGCTGCCCTACACGAATCGTGCCCGTAGCCGTGACAGTCGCGAAAATTTCGAGTTAGAACGATCATGCACCTACGATCTCCTCAGTGTTGTGGTCCATGTCGGCGAGATCGATACTGGCCACTACACATCGTACTGCCGGGTTGGTGATCAGGTAAGCATCACTATTCTTCCAAGACTATTTAGCGGCGTGCTAACATGCGGTATCAGTGGTTCAAGTTCAACGACCACAAGGTTGAGATGGCTAGTTTGTCTGATGTACTCGGCGCTCAAGCCTATCTGCTCTTCTACATCATCCGTTCCCTCGCTTAACCCTTTGTTACAGTAAAGGGGCAGAGAGCAAGCATGAGCACCGGGTGAGGCCAGGGGATCATTGATGGAAATTGAAATTGGAAGCACTGGACCGGCGTCAACGGGCATGGATGGCAGGCTCACTATGGGAGGAAAACAAAGGCAGATGCCCGGAGTGGGATGCATTGCTCGGCGTAAAGATTCAATTTAGCAATTCCCGCAAGGGGCCCACGATATGATGCATGTTGCCTGGTGTATTTTGCTTTCAATGATTGCCGACGGCTCTACTTTGATCACTTATCGACTACTAACATGCAAACCACATCACAGGCAGCAGAACATAGTAATTATGGTTAGTCAAAGCAACATTTCTCCCGTGAAAGATCATACTCTCAAGACTCGTGCTGGGCAAACAAATCAGGGGTATTTTGCGGCATCTGCCATTCTACGTAGGTGATCGTGTAAAGTAACACTCATGAAAATCGAGGCTTAGTCCACAACCCATAGGCGTAACGACTCAGCCTTGTACTCAGTCAGACTCGTCGTCAGACCGCCAGTCCCATGTGGAACTCTCAAAATTGGCATAGCAATAGTAGTGGTTGCTCAGACCAGAGTGAGCCGGCTCAAATGTAGTCGAGTAGACCTTGAGAGAGCGGTAGAGCTTGCTGACGAGAGAGGACATTCTCTCGCCTGTGCAGACAATGACGCGAGGTGAAGCTGGTTTAAGCAGCCAGCGGGCGGTGAGGGCAACTGTAGAAGTGTCATATCAGCAAAGGAGAGGATGGTGAGGGAGTCTTTGTCCAGGCGGACTTTGACATGGGACTAGACGTTGGTATGGCGGATAGAGAACAACTTACACTTTGTTTGGCAGTCGCTGCTGAAGAAGGGCGGGTCGATGATGATGCTGTCTATACTACCCTTGAGCGAGCCTGATTGAAGCGATGTCAGCACTTGGGTCTCATCGATTCGAGGAACAAGCACAAACCTGGAAGCTGGAGAGGCCGTTGAAAGTCATAAAATACAAACTCGGGGAAGACACTGAACCGGTGGTCATGCTCGAACAAAACCACCTTCGGTCTGTCCTCAACCGGCCAATGTCTCTACACGACAGCGAACGTTACGAGTCAGCAACCATGTCTTGTCCCATGCAGGAACTCAAACCCTGCATGTTTTTACTTCCACGGAGGATAATATCTTTCTTACCAGGCGGTTCTTGAGCGCAACGAATACGCTCGGCGTCGATAAGACACCAATAGTCGAACTGGCGGATGCGCCGTCGAGGAGCTGATCGGCCAGGACAAAGGCCGTCTCATCGAGGAACTAGCGAACCCCCAACGACCCATGTTAGCTTTAGTTGCACTGTTTCATAATAATCATGAACTTTGGACGTTGGGCGTCCTGATGCCAAGAGCTGAGTCCCGCAGGCCAGTACGTAATAGTAACCTAATGGGCAGGACACCCCAGAAGGCCGATCGCGATGCCATCTCCACCGCCTCGACCTGGGGTAAAAAACCACTGGACGACGACAACAGCTCTGGTGTTGCTTTATATGCAGGTGCAGTTGACTTCATCCTCGTAGGATGAAATGTTACGTACCCAAAACTGCGACTCGTTCCAGTCCTCTGTGAAAGCCGCCATGCTCAGCTGCTGCTGATCCGGGTCCTCGGCCGGGGTATCATCCTCTTCTTCTTCTTCTACATCGTCGTCCCCTCCGGGGCCGACTACCCCGGGTACGGCTCCGGCTCGGGGGGCCGCCCCGGTCTTGAGCTTCTCAAACGTCTTTCGGTGGGCGTCCTTTTCGGCGTGGAACTCGGCCAACGCGGCCAGGGCGTGACTCGAGAGGCTTCTGCAGAGACAATACAAGTCAGCAAGCTGGAGGACTTTATGGGCTATTGGGGTTTCGGCGCACATGGGCTCTTCATCGTCAAAAGACATCGGGAATCTGTCGTCGAGAGATTTCCTATTTCGTTCCGTGGGCGGCGGCTGAGGTTCAAAGATTCGGCTTTGGAAGGCGTGATCTTAGTGATGGTGGGGTTTTTCTGAGAGGGCATGGCGGGGCATCATACCGACCCCGGATTATCGGCATCTCTAGGGTAGTTACTTTGGCATCTAGGTATCAACAGCTACTATCACGAATCATATTCTTCTCTCTTGCCTGTTGGCACGAATTTTGATGTGTTTTGAGCTAGAGGGTTTTCTGTTTTCAATTGAGGCTGTGGAATTGTAAATAAGGTGATCAGAAGTGCAGTTGGTTTTCGAGGTGAGAAGAAGGGATCAAGGCCCCTGGCAAATCGTGAAAGGGGGTCAAATAAACCCCAAAGCAATAAGCGGGACAGTATCATTCCTGTCAAGAACAAAAGGTGCAAGGGGTATCAACAGTCGGATAGACAGAGGACCTGTGCAGCAATCGGGTTAAATTCGTGCCCATCCGTTGTCGACTAGTGATCGAGCTGATTGTTAGACATGTTGAAAGAAGCACCCACGAAGAATAAACATCAAGGCATAATGTGGCAAACGCATGAGCAAGAAAGTTTCCCATTTAACATTTGTCTGTATTGTGAGAGCGAAACACTCGACCAGAGTAACCACTCCATCAAGGCAAATCTACCTGTCTAGCACAACTCCCATAAAGCAAATCGCAAATCCCTGACACTCGAATCCCTGATAACGCCTCGCATGCTTTCATAACCATGACATCTTGAAAAACACGTACCCAGAAGTCTCAATGAGAAATGTACTGGAAAACAGCCGATACCTCAGCCTCCCCACACTCTTGTCTTAGCAGCAAATCTTGAATAGGCTTCAGGCCCTCATTGACAAAGTGGTTCCATGTGCTGGTATCACCATACAACATTGCTGGCGCCTTGATGTACTGCTTGCCATCCGGCTTGCAACGCCTGCACTTAAAGGTCTCGTGAGTGTCGCTCTTGGTGTTGGGCCGGTACTGGAAGAGCTCGCGGAGACTGTCCAGAGAGAAATGACGCTCGACGTCTTCTGCCGAGTCCACGACACACGAAGACAAACTTTGCTTGTGAGACTGTCGCTGGAAGATCTTCTCCTCGATCGTACCCGTGGCAATGAATCGGTAGACGAAACAATCCTTCTTCTGCCCGTCACGCCACACTCGCGCCAGAGCTTGTTGATCAGCTGCAGGATTCCAGTCAGGGTCGAATAGAACGAGACGGTTGGCACCAATGAGGTTGATACCACAACCACCTGCCTTGCTGCTGAGCAAGAAGACAAACTCATCACCGTTGGGGTCGTTGAATCGATCAACAAGTTTCTGACGCTTGTTGACGTTCATGGTTCCATCAAGACGAAGGCAACCATACTGGCGAGATCGGCAGAGCCGCTCAAAGAGATCCAGCGTCGAGGTGTAGTTGCTGATCAGCACAATCTTGTCATTCGTATCCTGGCGAATACGGGCCAGCATACGATCCAAGACGGCCATTTTGCCCGAGTACCACGACTTGACTTCTCGATCTCGGCCGCGAGACTCTTTTGGAACGAAATCTTCAGGGCAACACCCCTCAGAACCAGGCAAGTCGTCAGAAAGGTTCAACAGATCAGGATGGTTGCAGAGCTTCTTCAAGATGTTGATGGCCTTCAGCGGCTGACTTCCCTTGCCTCGAAGAAGAGCCTGAATATCTGGACTCTTGATAAAGTAGTTGTAGAGATCGAATTGGAAGGGCGCTAGGTTGCAGAACACGACGTGCTCATACTTGACAGGCAAGTACTTGGACAGAATGTCGTTAGTGCGGCGAATCAAGAACTTGTTCACAACACTGAGCAGCTCCCCCGTGCATTCGTCACCCTTTTTGCGATCGGCCTCTGAAGCGTCGGCATCTCGGCCTCGCAGAATGGGAATTTCGAAACGCTTGCGGAACTCTTGTCTTGTCCCGAGCAAATTGGGGTTCGCGAAGCTTGTGAGCGAAAAGTACTCAGTAAGATCGTTCTGAATAGGGGTACCGGTGAGAATGACTCGTCTTGTGACGTTGAGGCTGTTGAGGGCATTGAAGGTGTTGCTGTCACCATTCTTGAGACGATGACCCTCGTCACAGAAGAGCAAACCGATTTTTGTGTGTTTGAGTTCCTCCACATTCAGTCGCAGGGTTTCGTAAGAGACGATGATGACGGGGCGAGTCACAGATCGACCGCTTGCAATGGCCCATTGTCGAAGCTGGCGAGTAAGCTCTTCCTTGCTTGCCTTTCCGTCGATCGCAAATGGGTGGATGGCATTAGCACCCAGCCATTTAACCAACTCGTTCGCCCAGTTCTTGACCAAACTGGCTGGGCAAACGACGATGGCCTTCTGGATGGTCGATTTTCCAGCCTCTGGGGATTGCTTGAGTAATGTCCACATGAGGGAAATGCACTGAAGCGTCTTTCCCAGACCCATCTCGTCTGCCATAATGCAGCCATTGGCCTTTTCGTCAATCATGCCCGTCACACACCGATACATGAACTTGACACCTTCAACTTGATGTGGGCGAAGAATCTTGGCGAGCTTGGGATCAATCACCACCGGAACTCGAGGGTGTTCACCGTCCACCTTCTTCTTGATCCCGAGGATCTCCGCCAAACTCTTGTGAACGAGCGGCGCATCGAGCTTCTCAGCTGAGGCGTCGGCCTTGGGCGCTTCGATTGCCTTGGGCGTATCTTTGGGTTTATCATCGACAGTGGGATCATAAAGCACAATGGAAAACTCGCCACTGGGGTCGTGCAAGGGCTTAGCAATGAATACGGCGCCCTGCCGAAGACCAAGGGTAGGAGGGGCGCGATTGGGGTTGTATGCGGTGCTGTCCTTGTTCTTGAGAGGCACTGAAAATGCCTTGCGAAAAACTAGTCCCTTGTCCTTGGCCTGAAACACGGGGAATTTGTTGACGTCTCGAGTAGCGAGCGCAAGGCGATCCTGGTTCGAGTATGGCTTATCATTGTCTGTCTCGCCGTCTGCACCTGCATAGTCGACCTTTCTCCGCTTTCTCGCTGGTCTGTCGGTCGCCGGAGTGCGTCCGGCGACTCCTGGACACTTGAATGGCTTGTGAAGTCGGTCGAGAGATTGCGGTGTGTGCATACGTCGGCCGATGGTCTTGTCCTTGCCAGCCAGCGGCGTTGACACGAGAGGTGACCTGGAGGGTGTCAATTCGCCTGGTACTGAGTTGCGAAATAGGATGATAACTTACGGAGCAGTCATATTGTCTCGTCTCGCAGTGAACAAGCCCTTAGAGCAGTTTGAAGCGATTGAAAGCTGCTTTGCCACCTGTAGGATCATGGAAGGGTTAATAGCTGAGGGAGGCGCGACCAGTGACTCGACGCGACAGCAGGCAGACACGCTGTCACGTGCCACGCCACCAACAACAATTCCGCACTTGGTAGTACGCGCCCGAGGACTCCGAGACCGCCGAGGGTCTTCCGCTGGGCCATGCGGTGTTAGTGAGAATAGGTAGCGCTCGGCCTCCACCAGCTTAGGTAACCTTGCGCGAGAAGCCAAGCAAGTTTATTATGTTTGTCGATGGGGCCGGTGGCAAGGCGTGCAATTTCTCTTCAATTTCTCCTTGTTTTTCCTCATCTCTTCGAGTGCATTGAACACTGTCGAAAATGTTGTCTGAAAGCCCCTTCGTTGTTGCGCCGTCTGGGTACGTCCAAATATGCCGATCTTGCTGCTCTCAACGGCTTTCTCCAACTTCAGAACCACTAACACATCCTCCAGCGTCAATCTCTCAGCCTCCGATCAAAGCCGATCGGCGAGCGGTGGGGATGGCTTTGCCGAGCATCGAACCGCTGGACCGACCCCTCTCCAAGTCGCAATTGCTGAGCGTCGCACTGGAATTGTGACCGCGACAGTTGCTGGACATTTCGCCCATTGGCAGTACTTGACCCGATACCGCCGAATTGATCTCCATGCCAAAGCGAATCGGCGTCCACTGGCGATACTAGGTTTGGCCTGGGGCGTCGTCTACGTCGGCGTGCTGAGCACCATCACCATCGCCCAGCGCAACGTCTCGAGGCGGTCTGATCAGCTACTCCGGCAAGCGCAGTCCTGAGAAATAGTGCCACTATGTCGGCTGACTTCTGGGCTGGCTATCTGAGCGGTGCTGTTGGAATTATTATTGGAAACCCGCTCGATGTGATCAAAGTACGACTTCAGGCGCAACACAACACCCCCGTCTCAAACACGCCTCCCAACCCGGTCCTTGGAACAACAGCAGCAGCTCACGCAATTAGCCAAGGCCCCTCGCCATATGCTCGCTACTTTGGAAACTCCGCTTCTCTGGTCACTGGTACTGCTGCGCCAATCCTTGGGTATGGCGCCCTGAACGCTCTTCTCTTTGTCTCTTATAACCGCACCGAGGCGGCATTAAACAATGCCTTTTCGACTTCAGGAAACCTCTGGAATACATGGATTGCCGGCGCCGTTGGAGGTCTTGCAACTTGGGTTGTCAGCACTCCCACTGAGCTCATCAAGTGTCGAGCACAGCTTGCTTCCCCACCCCTGTCGAGCTGGGCCATCACGAAACAGATATGGCGAAACGAAGGCATTCGTGGTCTCTACTTTGGTGGCGTTGTGACGGCGCTGCGTGATAGTATTGGTTATGGGTTCTACTTCTGGTCCTACGAACTGAGCACTCGCTGGCTCGCCACCCAACCAGGAGAGGAGTCCTCGTTTCAGCATGAGGCTGCAAAAGTTCTTTTGTGTGGAGGATTAGCTGGTGTCGCGACTTGGGCTAGCATCTTTCCTCTCGATGTCATCAAAACTCGAGTCCAGGCTCAGCCCTGGGTTCAACAAGCAGAAACATCTCCCCTCCTTCAATCAAATGGTGTCTCGCGGCCCAGCAGGACTGGCGCGCTTCAGATTGCACAACAAGCATACAGGGAAGAAGGCGCCCGGGTGTTCTTCCGAGGATTGACTGTCTGCAGCGTGCGAGCCTTCATGGTCAATGCCGTCCAGTGGGCGGTCTATGAATGGGTCATGTATGAGTTGGGACAGGGCCGAAAACAATCTGTCTCAGACGGCATGCAGGTTGAGTTGGCTCAGACATGAGCTGATACATCTGCTGAGGTTCAGAGCAAGGACTTTCTCCTCAACCTATCAGGACCATGCGGGAGAAGATCTGGGTCGGGACGGGTGAGACATCGGCGAGTTTATGATGGGTTATAGCGGTCCACTATCAACTACGACCACTGCGATGAAACCATACTCTCTCGATTCTCCTTAACAATGGCAACATCTTGGGCACAACCCAGTACAAAACCCCAAGGAAACCCCCTCTAGCAGGCGTTGAAGTCAACCGGGCTTGCGTAGGATGTTTGAGGGCCATAAGGCGTGAGAAGCAAGGCCATTCAACATGCCATCGGATGGCTAGGTATTCAGGCAAGAGGAGCACTACCGAATCAGATAAATGAAATATAACCCCTTGAAATTCACAAAAGAGTACGGAGCACAGGTCTTGACATGGGCTGCAAGTCATTTATGGTGCAACTTCTCCTGCAATTGAACTTGACGGAATAAGATAGTACAGCGGAACAAGACTAGGACAAGATCGACCGTTAGCCGCGCGGCCCAAACCTCACAAGCATAATCAGCTTCGGATGTTTACAAACTTGGCGGGATGAAATACAGCATTCTTAACTCCTGACGTCCAACCTATCAACCTTATTCTACGCCATCAGTGATCTTTCGTACGATAATCCAGGCGCCATTAACCCAATCCCCCCTTTCCCGGCTCAAGATACCTCCTTTTGAGAGCGGCTTATCTCTCATATCCCTTTCTAGGCAGTGCCCTTTTCTCCAGCAACCTCGCGCCACCCTTCGAGACCGGTTTCCTTGTTCCAGCGTTGGGTATCCTCGTCATATTGCTGGAGCCACTTAGTCATAGCATCGCTGGCCTGGGCCGCAATCTCCTCCTTGGTTTCGCGTACAGTTGTGACATCGGTCTCGACTCGCTTCAAAGATGAATCCGAGTGCTTCTCGTCGCGCTCCTTCCGCTTCTTCTCTCTGTCTGCCAACCACTCTTTGCGTCCAGCAAGGTACTTGGCACTGTGTCCAAGACCGGCACTCTCGTGTGAGATGCCCTTGTGAGAGCGTTCGAGTGGGGGAGCAGTAAAGAACAGGACACGGCCGTTGCTGTCGTGCTGGAAGTTCTGTCGGAGCTCTTCTGGGAGAGCCTCGTTGATGTTGTCGGGTAGAGTGTACACCTCTGGTGGTCGTGGCGGGTTGTATACATTACCAGCCTGCATAGATGCACCTGGGTTGGGTGCCATGGGCGTGCGCGCAACGGCCGGGACTTGGACTTGGTTGTATGCCTGGGCCATTTGGTTACCCATCGGCGTCTGCTGATGCATAACAGGCAGCGCGTGCGCATAATTCGGCGTAAAGCCTTGGGCATAGCCGGCCTGTGGATGCTGAGGTTGATGTTGAAATTGCACAGGGCGCACCGCTACTTGGGGCTGGGGAGGGCCAAGGTGAGGAGGGTGAGGAATAGGCACAGGAGTCTGATGAACCTGCGGAGGCGGTGCTCCTGGAGTGACGGGCTGGAAGTGAGGCGCCATATGGGCGTTGTACTGAACAGGCGAGGGAGATGGTCCTCCAGGATATGGCATAGAGGGGTGCCTCACGGAGGGATCCGCGGGCATGCTTCCAGGTACCGAGAGCATTGATGCGCGCCGACCGGCATCAAGGCTGACGTCGGGAAGTGGAACGGCCGACATGGGCTGCGGCGGAGGGGTGGGTTCCGGAGGCGGCGACTCCTATGAGACAGGGTTTATGTCAGTCCGGTGCTGCAAAAACGGTGGAAGAACAACAATGATATCGGAACCTGAGGCACAAAAATTGTTCGTGAATCAGGCGTTGAGACCCAAACGGTCACGGATGGGGAAGAAGGGCAGGGATTGTGCATGGCTGATTGCTGATAACGGATCTCGTGGTCGCCAACGAACAAACGGACCACGCACCGCCATGACACTGGCAGTACGTCAAGGTAGAGAGGGTATGGACTTCTTCACTCACATTGGGTTCTCGTGGCCGGCGATGCACAGCTCCCACAATCGGGGGAGCGTTGGGGCTTCCCCATGTTGGCTTGGGCAGCTCATCAGTTTCCTTTGCATCCTCACGCAACAGGTGCTTGATAGGGCTGGGTATCTTCTTCATCCGTCGGGGGACATCATAGAGGTCCATTTCGTAGTCCTTGTCGCGCACTTCATCTGGCACGCAGCTGGCCCACGTCTTGATCTTGTTAAATCGGAACTTTTCCTCGTTATAACGCGACTCGCACACGTAAATCTCCTTGTCAAGAGGGAATCCTCGCGGACGACCTTTGTTGAAGCGTGTCACAAACATAACAAAGCAGTGGTCGAGGACTTCTTCGATTTGATGGTCTCGGTACTGGCCCGTCTTGACAACCTCATGTTCAAAGAAATGCTTCTCGAACCGATGAACTGTTTGCTCCGGCCGGTAGTACCAGCAGGCATTGATCCACCTTTGGCCAGCGCGATCTTGCCATGTGCGGTAGATCTGAGCCACGGTAGGTTTGGCCAAGTCATTGGGGTTTCGGATGTGAACCCAGTCACCTGCTTTGATATTAGCGATGGTCAAGAGAAGAGGAGCGAGCAACCCCGTTTTCTTTGTATACGTACCAACTTTCCATGACTGATCATTGTACACAATCTCCGCCAAGGGTAGTTTTCCGTCTTCATCCCGGAAATCATCGTCAGGCTTGGCCTTCTCCTGCTCAGCAAGGAAGCGAGCCTGCTTCTGGAGCTCCACGGCGGCTTGATGTACTTCGCTTTCGTCCTCGTTATAACGCTTGGCATTCTCGAACATGAGCTCGATATCTTGCATAACGTGGTCGACGCTTTGGTACTTCTTCCGCTTGGCCTTCTTTTTGATGTTGTCGAGAGCAATAGGGTTACCGATTGTCTGGTAGTAGTCGGGGACAGCGGCCTTGTCAGGTAGCTTCTCAAAAGCAAGAATGAGGAGGTTGCCGTCATCATCTCTTGGCTTTCTTAGACCCTTGAGAAGCGACGAGATTCGCGCCTCGGTTGGGGTCAGCACACTCGGGGGTCGTCCTCGTCGCTTGTGTGCATCATCATCCTTGTCCACGTCTCGATCTCTCCGGCCAGAGGTACGCCGTCTTCGACCCCAGTGTCGTCCGCCTTCGTCGTCTGAGTCATCATCATCGTCGTCATCCTCCTCTTCCTCCTCTTCCTCGTCCTCCTCTTCTTCTTCATCCTCCTCTTCGTCGTCTTCAGCTGGCGGAGATTCCTCTGCGGGTGGTAGCTCGCCCAGATCCGGCAATTTCGCGTCATCTGCGGTTATGTGCCCCTTGTCGACTAGTTTTTTGAGTTCTTCGACAAACACCTCCCTCAATCGTACGGCAGCGCCAAAAATGGGAGCGGAAGGGCGGTTGTAGACCTGAGCATTGTGGCAGATTTGCGCAACATCCTTGACAAATTCGGCGAAGGAGTTGTACTGCTTCTTTTGTGTTTTTCCCTGCCCTCGTGTCAATGATCCTGTCGCAACCCAATATAGTAGCTTGGCGTCCATAACTTACTCGAACAGTACTGAAGGCGACAGGCTCCGATATGATCTCGAAGTAGTCAGGCAGGACTCGTCGATTGGGGATGCGCTGGAAACCGCCGGCAAGTGGTTCGCCACTGTGTACCGATATTTGTTAGTATCTGCGCTTCGAGGCGTGGAACGGGAGACATACTTCTCCTCGACACTACAGAGGTAGGTCGCGAGATTATGAATCAAGCGATACAAATCAGGACGTCCTTGCTGGTCCAGCTCGCCCTCAGCATCCTCCTCACCCTCGGCATCCTCATCGCCATCAGCGTCCATGTCAACATCAGGATCGCCTTCGGCATCCACGTCGGCATCCGGACCATCCTTCATCTCGACATCTTCATTGGCTGCCTTTGCCTCGATCGATTCGCGCACCTCGGGCGCGTTCGCCCTCCGAGTCGACATGGCGAGGTTCTGGGGTCGCTCGGGCGCAGTCGTAACGCGTGGATGGGTTTGAGTCGCGATTCGCGATTGTCGTGGGATATGGTAAAAGGCGCAATTGCCGGGAGAGTATGATCGAGAAGCAACAAGACCAAATTTCGCGAAAGCTGATGATGCTTGATCGGGAAGGTACGTACTTGGACTTTCGACATGCAGTCTGGACCTTGGAGGTGCAAGAGCGCGTTCGCCCTTGCGCGCTTCAGGGCTAGTACAAATATGGCTAGATGGTACGTATATATCGTACGAAGGGGTCCCAATATGGCGCTATTCGCACAGTGCCGGGAATGCGCTCTGTTAGCTAACACAACTGGACCAACTTGTTGCCAAGGATTGATTGATTCACTTTTCTTTGTAGCTAGGTTCGAAAACGGCTTCTTTGAAGAATCCGACAGTTGTTGACTACTGATGCAATTAGTGTAGGACTTTTAGAGATTGTTTTTTCTTTTTTGAATATTATTCACTTGCCCTCGCGAGGCTCAGCTTCTCAGAGATTCCCCCAAATTCCTTGCCTTCAACGCTCTTCGCTGGCTCTCTCTGCCGCCCCTCCCTCATCGTTGTCCGCCTTTTCAACTCCATACCTACCTGCCTTTCTTCTGTACTGCCCGATAACGAACTCTTGGAGCCTCTGAACTTTGATCTTTTCTCTGTCGACTGCCTCCCGAAGACTCGTGGAATCATGCGAGCTCGGTACAAGGGCCCTGCCGGTACCGGCATCCTGGAGATGTCTGATGATGCAACAGTTCAGGCCGTCTTTGACGAACTGCGGGCCAAATCCGGCATCGCCAGCTTCAGCATTAAATATGGCCCGCCTATGGCAATGAAAACTCTCGAGCTCAGTCAGGGCGATCAGAATGCTCGATCTCTTGGCCTTCATGGAGAAACTCTCACTATCGTCCCTGAAGAGGCGCCACCTGCTCCTGAGGTGCCAGCTCACACAGCGGCTGCCCAACACCCCGCCACGACATCGCGGGCAGCCAAAAAGAACGAGAGCCCAGAGGATGTTAACGTACCATGGCCGGAACGTGAAGGCACATTGTGTTAGTATCGCGACACTGCCATCGCTCTGACATAATCTCTGATGGGAAGCAGTGCTTCGAGTCATGCCTAGCGACAACAGCTGTTTGTTCACAGCCTTTGGTGGCGCCTTGCCAAAGCAGATCCCTGCACAGCAACTGAGGAGGATGATGGCGGATTACATCGTGGAGCACCCGGAAGACTACTCGGAGGCTGTGCTGGGCAGTTCACCAAGCCAATATTGCCGCAGCATCCAGGACCCTGACCGCTGGGGCGGAGGCATTGAGCTGAGCATCTTGTCTTCCATTTTTGACATTCAAATTTGTACTTTTGATGTCCAGGTTCGTATTATCTGGTTGTTTGCTGTTCGGATAGCTCTAACTGTTCCAAAGGCCCAAAATCTCATCAACTTTGGTGAGGAGAAGAGGGATCGTTGTATCCTGGTATATTCGGGTATACACTATGACAGGGTCGCTTTCAGCTACTCAGAATACCCCCACGATGCCCCATCTCTTCCTCCAGAGATGGATCGGACAGTCTGGCCCACAGACGATGATGAGGTACTAGAGCAAACCCATAAGCTGGTGAAGAAGCTCAACGCAGCCCATTACTACACTGACACAGAGGGCTTGATCCTCAAATGCGACGTCCCAGGGTGCGATTGGATAGGCAGTGGTCAGCTCGAGGGTCGGAAGCATGCGGAATTGACAGGTCACGTTGACTTGAGTGAGATCCAGGACGAGGGTGACAATGTGCTTCGCAAGTGCGACACATTCGGGTGTCATTTTATAGGACAGGGGGATAGGGCGATGAGGGAGCACACCACAGACACAGCCCACGAGCGCTTCTCTATTATTCCAGACTGGTGAAATGGGTGGATATAGTTGAACGGAGTATATATATGGGCAACAAGATCAACTGAGTCATTTGACACACATTTATGGCTTAGACTCAAGCGTGAGGATTCAGGAAATGCCCAGTCACATGCCGAATGGCCAAATTGAATGTCTGTTCCCTTGGTGCGACCTTGACTACGCGCCAAGGAATTTATTGTTCCTCATTCTATTGTACATGTTGTACATACATGGTGGCTGGGTGGTTGCTTAGCCCTGGCAGTGTTTGATCAGCTGCCCATGTTGTGGCACAACCCAGAAGGGAGTCAATCCACAGCTTCCAAGAACCTCTCAGTCTCAATGCCCATGTGGTTCCTTGACCTTTTACTGAGTTCCGACGATTCTGTGCTGAAGACCTGGGTCGATGAAACGTGACTCCAGCACCTCAACATTTGAATTGGTTCATGGTGCCCATGCCAGGTTGGTTGCATTGGCTGGACTTGTCTATGCCCGCCAACCGGAAAGCGACTCAGTTGGTCTTCTCGGGGAGTTCCCGCCTGGGAACTGAATCGATGTTGGCAAGTGACAAATTGAGGAACTCATGCTTGTTTGTCCAGTTCTGTTGACATTCGGCGTACTCCTTCATTTGAGGGGCGGGAGGTGGAGGATCGGTAATCTTGGTGATCAAGTAGGCTGTTGAGGCCTCGGCGATACCATAGACAAGCACACCAACCAGGGGGATCTTGACCAGGACGTAGAAGCCGAACCCAAAGCCGAAAAGAACACCTTCACGGCTGCGGAACCAGTTTCGCTTCTGCTCCTTGCTGAAGTGAACTCTGGCAAAGTAGGGCTCGAGCAGCTCTCGCATCAAACTTCTCGACGAGAAGTAGCTCTGGAGGAAAATGACGAGGTACTTTCGAGGCAGGAAGATGCCTGTGCCGAAGATGACAGATGCTGGGCCTAAACCGACTGCGTTGTTGAAGGTGTAGAAACTGGCAGCGGGCAGGACAAAGCGGCCAATGATAGGGGCGTATGAAAGGGCGAAGACGGCCAGGGAGATACCGCCCTTGCGGAGGAATCTGTAGAGAAACATCGAAACAGCCTGCGCTGTGCTCTCTGAATGTGTACTTCCATCAGATGCCCTGTAACCCTTGAGATTGGGATAGTACATGTCTCGAAGCTCAGAAGGGTTATCGTTCTTGTGCTTGCGGACATAGGTCATATCCACCCACTGAAGCGACTGCATGAAACTGTGGCAGGTTGGTAAGTACTCGGACAATCTCAAATGATGGAAAACTTACAGGTTATCGAGAGTCGGCACTACATAGCGCATGAGGGCCATGAGAAAGAAGGGGACTTGAAGGACATATTCAGCAACAAAGTCGAGGCCGCCAACAAGCTTGTCATCCCACGTTACGGCATCGAGGGATATGAAGAACGAGATGAACCATATCAATACTTTGATACCAATTATCTGACCATGTTAGTACTGGGAAGCTTCTAGGTTCGGTAAGGTGTGAGCATACCGGAATAGCAATGACGAGCCGAATTGCGAGCCCTGCGACGACAGCTATGGCAGCTTGACGATAGTGATCGGTGGTGAAGAGTGCTGGGTTCTGAAGTGCTCGATGGGCTGTGACATGGAGTTAGCTTGACCAACCATGGGGGCCGAGTCTCCGGCGTTGTATACTTGCCTCCCACCAGGGTCAATTGAGCTCCCCGAATTATGGCATTGAAGTCAAAGTGGGACAAGTCGAACTTCTCCTCAAACTTCTCTTTCAGCTTATCTTTATCCACCTGTATCTTATTGGAAGACGACATTTTGGTTGAGAGAATAGGGCTGGTCTCGGAACGAAGCTATCCAACCTGACACACGACCCTGCTTCGGTAGAGCTTACGGTAGCTCAAAGTGGCACGATGTCAAAGTGTCAGAAGGCGGGGTCTTGCCTGATGGTAGAAGAACAGGGGATCTCAACGAAGTTGTCAAGGGCGGAGAGTGTCTCAACCTCCAAACCAAGTCATAGATTGAGGAAAGATATTCAGGGACAGCTGGGGCAAGTTGCGTGTGAGATGTCGAAACAGCTTGGAATGTTGTGACGTGGATGTGTGAGGCCACAAAGTGACGTAAGTGTTCAGAGGCAGCTTGCTTGCTGCAGATTGGTTGGCCCCGGAGCTTCAGCTATCCACTGAGTTGCATGTGAAAGCTGATAACCAGTGGCTGCGTGAGCTCCTGAGAAATGCTCAGGAAAGATCACGGGCGTTTAAAATTCGCCAGAGACATGGGTTTCGGATGCGGCTCTGAGTGCTTGATAGGTAAGGGATGCCTCTCTGATCCTAGACATAGCTACAGTACAGTTCTTGACTGGCTCTTCTCACTCCCAGTCGCGTCCATTTTATGAAGATCGTATCTGGTTGGTGTGTCCCACTCGTCGCTGGTTGGACAGCATACTGCGCCTAAGTGGTGTTCGCAGCGGGTTATGCAAGCTCTTGTCACTCCCGCGTTTAGCATCCCGTCCAATACATTGACAATAACGACATGGAACCATTTCAATAAGTTCATCTATCATCAGTTACAACGTACGATTTGTTAGAAAGTCCGTGAACCTAGCGGCTAATCAAACTCCTCGCCTTGGGCAGCCAAACAGAGCCTGTGCACAAAGGTGTCAAGCAATTCCAGGAGTAAACCCCCTGGCCAGATTGGGCCACGGGTACGCGGGATCTGCGGGCCTTGGAATGTCAAGGGAGATGACTAAGTTGCTTTTTTAGCTTCTCCAGGATCCCCCAGTCCACCCGCCCGCGGTTCCTGCGTTGAGAAGGACAAGAAGGGTGGGTTTCATATTAGCCACCTTGCGAAATCGAAGTCGTTCGATGAACATAGTGCCCCATCGCGCTTCGTTGAGGAATCTTTCTGTATCCGGCGTTGCCCCCTCCTCCTTGCCTTTTCAGTTGTCTAGCAAAACCTCCCTCGTTGGCTGGTCAGGGGAGACAGTACACGACAACTTCCTCACGACGCGACAATCTCCCGACACGACCATCATCTAGATCTCCTTCCTCGACGTCACGCAATTATGAGGGGCGGCTTCGACCCGGCCCGTCGAGATGCCTGAGCTGCAACCAGGCCAAGGATTCCTGTGCGCCATTGCAAACACGACTACACATCACCTTCACCATGGATGATTCGACGCACCCTCGCCCCTACCGGGCCCCTCGACGAGTTGCGACCGCACCGATTCCTTTACGAGCGGCCATGAGTATTGGCTCTCCTGATTCAGACAGCTTGGTCGAAACACTCTATAACCATCCCAATGCCAAAATCATTTCCTTTACAGCCTCTGGAAGAGCTCTTTCGAGGAGCCCTGGGGGTCCCGATGACGAACCAGGCAGCCTATCGTGGTCCTCGCAGCTGGAGAGAACCATCGCTGTTGGTAAGTCCATAGCTCCTTGAAGGCTTCGCTTCAGTACTAATTCGCTTTTTAGGTCCATTCCGTATCTACCGAGCCCCCGGATCCGTCGCCTTCCTGAACTGCGGTTCTGCACTACAACCCATTTTGCCCAAGAGTCAGTGCTGGTGCATCGACGAAGTGAATAGCAAATTTGTCTTACAGATTCGACGACCAAATTATTGGAGGATAGAGCTCCCCGTGCAAGACCCCGAGGATCAGACCCGAGCTGAGGCACTGAGGGGAGTATTTGATAAGATCCTTCAGTTCGAGAAGACTGAATGTCCCTTCAAACGTTCGTTTACGGTCGATCTGCCAGAACGCCCCCAGACACCGGTCACGAGGAGACCTTGGACGCCTGTGCAACGATCGCTGCCTGGTACTCCAGCTTTTGATACATTGTCTTCAGTGGGCTCTCGGCGGTCTTCCTTTGTTGGGAGAGCGACCACACCTACACCTCTAAGCAACAGGCACTATCCCGACTTTTCAACAAGTCCTTTATCAAGACCCACGAGCTCGGCATCCTGTGCACCCGCTTATCCTCAACTACAAGTCCCCAAGTCGAGATCCAGGGCTCATACCGACAGTGTACAATCCAGCGACGATTTTCACACTTCCATATCCGGGGACGCATCAGAGTCGCGACTTCGCAAACGATCTCCGTCTCCTGCCCTGATATCCTCTCGGGCTGAACGAGCCAGCCCTAAACCACTTGACGCTGTATTGGAACGGCCGGCAGAACTTGACTCTTCGGATCCCTTTCAACCTAGTTCGTCAGGAACACTGTCGGAGTCACCATCGATCAGCGTGGCTAGGCATGTCGAAATGATCGATGCCATTCCAAGACCCGAAGTTGGCACAAAGAAAGTTGACAGATGCCCCTCATTCTCCAGCGAGGCTTACACAAACTCATCCGACGGCGGATCTCCACAGTTCTCTGCAACCTCTGTTTCGGACGAACCATCAGTATACGAGCTTCATGAAGGGTCAGGATATCGAGGTGGCCGTATGAAGGCTCGACTTCGACGGACTGCTGGCTTCACAATGTCGCGATTAGTCACCTTGCCACCACATTTAATGTTGGGAACGAACAAGTCTTCCCCATCTGAGAATATTACACCCTCAAGTAAAGAGCCTGGGCATCCAGAAGCCCCGTCAAGCAATCCCGACACCTCGGATAAGGCCAATAAGCAACCTACTGTCGAAAACGACGACAAGGTTGAACCCCAACATCGACGCCGAGATAGCGAGGAGTCGTTTCATAGTGTTGAGTCCTGGCATTCGTCCACTGCTCCTCCGCCTCTATCTCCCCTAACATCTCAGCCGGATTCCCCTGTCGAGGAAATCCATGAGGGGAGAGAGGAGCAAAAGACCACCACATTGCTGAGCCCACTTCTCGAGGCAGATAAAGCCTTAGAAAGCGCAAGCAGCTCCGGAATGCCATGTGCATGGGAGTCGGACTCAGACGAGGAGGACAATGTTTCGGCTGCATCTAATCCCGCGCCAACGGCCTCAGACGGAGACTCTAGTATTGATGCCCTACCTGGACATGCTAATGGCGAATCAACACCTCCATCTCACTTTCAACGCCCGGCCGCGAGGCACCGGGCCACTACCAGCAGCATCTCAGTAAGGCGACGCCCGCTATCTCCACTGCCTTCAGCTGCGAATCTCTTTACGCCACCCACGGTGTCGACCACGGAACGAAGGACGTACAAAAGCAGATTGGAAACTGTGAAGAACCTGCCCATGGCCATTATCAGTAAGACTTGCGAGATGATAATTGGGCCCCCAAGCCACCTTATCACTCTCATGCTCAAGGTTGCGGCGAAAATTGTTGCCGGCCAGTGGAGTGGCTTGGTGTTTGGGTACGGTGACGACGGAGAGCAGATACCCGTCCAGTGGGACTATTCGGAAGGGGACTTTAGCGACTGGAGCGACGATGAGCCTCACATTGGCTCCCACCACGATCACCATGGGCACCATAGGCACCATGGACATCATGGACATCGACGCCATAGCAGCCACGCCATGCACACCCATGATAAGGAGGAGACAGCGACGGCCGAGCAACCTGAATCCTCAGATGACAGCCGAAGCTGGGGGGTGGATTGAGCAGCAAGTTGACTTGGGCGATATGGACCATGGGTGGTAAACCAGAGGAGGATGTTAATGACAACTGTAATATGCATATGGACGGACTGGATGCCCCAGCCGTCCACAGGACCTGTAATTTTAGAGATGGATGTTTGATGGGGGATACGGAACGGAACCAGCCGGCGTTAAATGTTGCGCTTGAGATATGTGGATGGAGTTCCAGCTTGACGCTCTCTTTCTCTCATTTTCATGGAATCTAGGCATGATAACAGAATATTAGCAATTTAATGCACATGAGTAACTGAGGCTACTGTGAGAGACGGCTGAGGCATATCCGTATTCTTTCTGTGCTGGTGATGCCAGGCTGTGAATCGCAGACCAAGCTCTTTTCAACGGCCAAGCCCAAGAAATAACGGCTAAGGCTTGCCGACTGGACCCGAACATGCATCGTATTGACCGTGATCAAAAAGCAACAGCTTCTGAGTGGTCTGTTTGGCGTCCACCGTCGGATCGACAATTTCAGAGGCTCATTGTTCGGGCGATGCGAGGGATACGGGGAAAACGAGAGTCGCGAACCAAGTATAGAATCTGAGGAATACAAGTACTCCTACAGCTAAAAGATGCGTAAAAGTACATTTCTGGGTTTGGCGTGGTACTTGTCCCTGGTCTGCCTGGACCCACCCCCTTGGATATCGTATTCCTCGCATCCAACGCGATTGGCCACCAGTGTCACAGGGCTGAAGAAGGGCTGGATTGGGGATGATACTGCGAGATGGCACTTGATATTGAGGCTGATTTGAGGGTTAATTCTTTGATCATGGCTAGCTATATAATTATGTCGAGTCCCCTTCACTTGGCATGGCAGAACGATCAGTCTTGGCCTCATCATTATCGTGTTGAGTAATACTACAAGAATCCTGGCGGAGTTCTCTGTAACTTGAAGACTCGAGTTCAGTGCGACACTAGATTGGCATCATGTCTGACGGGAAATACGGCAAGTTTACCCTCTTTGGTCTGTCTATTATTGGGTGACTAACATTGTGTCTTAGTGGATGGAAGCTACTGGTTCTACGCCCCCAACAAGGGTGCGGCCATCTTCTTCTGCATCACCTTCTGCGCTTCAGGATGTGTCCATGCATGGCAGTCTTCGTAAGTAACCCTGCCATCGTGTTGAGTGATTGAAGCATGGAAGTTTGTGGTTCTGACTATCAGATAGGCACTATAAGTGCTGGATATTGACACCCTTATTCGCCTTTTGTTGCCTCCTCTTCACAGCCGGCTTTGCTCTCCGCGAGTATGGAGCGTTCCACTACGACAACCTCAACATCTTCATCGCCAGCATTTGCATCACATACGCTGCCCCGTACGTTACACACGGCGCTCATGCTGTTCGCCAAGACTGACATGTGAAACAGACCGCTCTTGGAGCTGCAGAACTACCACATCCTTGGCCGCATCTTGTACTACGTTCCTTACCATTCACCGATTCACCCTGGACGAGTCTTGACAACCTTTGGCTTCGTTTCCGCAATTATTGAAAGTCTTAATGGATGGGGTGCTTCTTATTCGGCAAACCAGTCGTTGTCTGACAAGGCCATCGCAACGGGCCACGCGCTCATCAAGGCCTCATTACTTTTGCAAGTCATCGTCTTGGTGCTTTTCGTCGTTCTAGCGACAGTTTTCCACCACCGATGTATCTCGAATGGCGTGAGAAACGACCGGCTCCAAAGTTCACTCATCACGCTCTACATAAGCACAACGTTGATCCTGGCGCGGACCATCTACCGAATTATCGAGTACTTTAGCGTGGCAGAACTCCGGTACGGCCCTGGCTTTGACCCCTCGACCATAAACCCCGTTGTTCGGTACGAGTGGTTCTTCTACGTGTTCGAGGCAGCCGTGATGCTGATCAACACTGTCATGTTCAATGTGCGGCACCCACGACGATATCTCCCTAAGAGCAACAAGATCTACCTTGCCCCAGATGGAGTTACCGAGGTGGAAGGACCCGGGTTCAAGGACCCCAGGCCATTCTGGCAGACCCTGATTGACCCCTTCGACATCATTGGGCTGACGACAGGCAAGGGTAGGGAGACGGAGAGGTTCTGGGAGACGAACGATGATACGACGACGAGGGATAGTGTTAGAACCAAGTCAGATGTTGAGACGGTCTAGGAGAAGCAGTCACGACTGTGGGATGCAAGTGCTGTCAGACTGGGTGGGTTGGATAGGTGAGCGAAGGATGCTTGTTATGGGGAGTTTCTGTTCACTGTAAGCTCGCGAATACCCTTTTCATTGTCGTATATAGAAAGAATCATGGTCTTTACAAGGAGGTTGAAAGTTTCCCTCGCAGTTAATGACTTGTATTCTGTAACCCCTTGCTGTTCTGGCAAGCGAGGTTGAAGAAGTACCTGAAGTCGGCTGTTCCCTGCCCAATTTCCGAGAAATCCACGTGCGAGATCCATACTGCCAGGCCAGGGTGGATTCATTGCCCCAACGCCATTGCCGATGACAGGCCAAACTGTGCACTAATAATAGGTGGTCGTGCTTTTGGGTCCCCGAAATGGGAGGATCCTGCGCACAGAGGCGTGCTTGTCTGTCTAGGTACCTGACGTGAGACACATTTATAGTGAGACAAGCTTGTGCCTCCTTTGCTGAACTCAGCCATGGACTTTAGAGGAAACGGCGAGAACTGGAAAAAGATTGAGATAAGCTCGATATACGGGCGGGTTCATCATGTGTTTATGTTTGAGCAAATGAGTCTAATGCCAATGCAGATTGCAGGATGCACCAAACAAAACCGCCATGAAAGCTCCGGGTAATCGGACAAATCAGAGACGAGATCTTGTGAGAAGGAATGGCAATGGCCAGGTTACAGTTATACACGAGACACATCCCTGATCCTCCAAAGGGGGCAGCATGATGGGCCATGGCAGGGAATCGGAGCCTTCGCTCCCAAGTCGGTTAAGCAAAGCTGGGTGAATCTGCAAGCCAGTGCTTAAATCTGTTTGTTATGCGTCTGCTACCGCGCGACTATTCGTCTCATAATCACAAACAGCGTTTCATCAAGGGTGGCTACATACTACGTAGTATGCGGCGGTCAACCCGGACGAGGGCCCGGGGAAACAATTCTAGAATGAATGCCGCCGACGATCATGCTCTTGTGAGCACCACGCGCCTTCTGGCCCAGGCTTATTCTTCCTTCTTCCTCCTTATGGATTCTGTTGAAGAACAGACTGCCTCTGCCTCCGCCACCTCGCACTCACTCACTCGTTAATCTCACCTTGGCCAAAAATAACACAACTAAAGAGGCCGCTCCCTGTACGGGAATGCCTTCGCCACAGCCTGCGGCCACACTACGAGCCTCGATCATCTCTAGCGCATCCGTGGCGGGGGGCCCTTGCACCCTGGGGCGAGTGAGAGGGGGATCTGCCAATTACCGCCGGGTACTCGCTCATCACGCAGCCAAATGCAGCTGTGCAACCTCAGCTGAGAAAGGCAAGCCTCTCTGTCTTCGCCACAAGCCTCGACAGCTTCTCTCGTGTAAACTCCCCAAGCACTCAGGTGGGCTTGCTGTCCTGCGCTCGACTGAGTCAAAGCGGGGAGCTATTGGAATATTCACTCGTTGTTGATTGATCAATCCTTTCAAGGGATGTCATTTTCAGCACGACACTGTGCCACCACAAAACGCCAAGGGCAGATCCTCGCCCTCCCCTGCTCGTGGGATCCCTAGCTCCTTCAGGTCTCCTCTAACAGGCTCCGCCGAAACAGGGGACTCCCAAAAGTACCCCCCGCCAGGCATGTGCAGAGCTGGTGTCGGTGCTGGTGCTGGTGCTGTATCATGCTGTGTCCGGCCGTGGGCGCGCCGACAGACAGACCATCTCTCAGCTTTTGCGAGGTCAGGTGGCAAAGCAGGGATTGGGCCGTTTCCTCCGACCGACTCTGGTCTCCATGTCGGGCTGGAGGCTAGATGTTCCTCGCCATCCATTCCAAAACAAAACACTTGGCCATGCTGTACTTGAGCAGGGCTTCGCCCCGTCTTCTCACACTTGTCCATTCTCTTGGTGTAATAACCTTATTGACCTGCCTCGGCTTATTTGGGCACGCGAGCGCGGCCACTGACTACTTGAGGCGGAGAGCAACTCTAAGCCTCACTTCTGGAGCAACGGCCAACTGCATATCTTCATCTCACCACCCTGCCAACGACTCTGTCGTTCTCTTATCCTTTTCTCCCTCTTCTATCTGATCGTCTCAAATACCCCGCGTCCTACCTATTTGTTGAGACTTCAACGTATTCCTTTGTCGTCTCTTTATCTCTTGGCTCATCGAAACCCACAACGCCTCGCCCCCTCACTGGTCATTCCTGTCGACACAGCCAGTTCACTCCCGAAATTATCGCTCATCGCCAACCAATCTGGCCCAGGTCTTGCTGAAGACCTTCTTCCCACCTTCATCTGACCATCTTCCCGCCATCCGTCATCATGGGGGACCGACCAGCTGTCTATGTCCACTTCGAGCTCGGCGTGTCATGGCCCAAGCATCTGTCGAAGGATCGCCACATCACATACATCTCAAAGAGCATGCGGGATCGAGCAAACCAATTCCCTCGACAGTTGCCTCCCGTTAATACCAACTACCTCGCCGCACCAACACAGTACCAGGTTGCCTACCAACAACCAGTGCCCCAAATCCAAGAGCCCCAGGCACACCCACCATATCAATTAACTTACTACACCAACGAGATACCACCCAACACCTACAACAGAGACCCAGTAACACCAGCCCCGGCACAGACTGTCCAGTACCAGCCATACCAACCCGTCCAGCAGCCACAACATTATAGTCAGGAATATTACGCGCCAGTGGCATCAGTCCAACCACCGGTTGAGGAGGAAGAGGTTCGAGGGAGTTCGAGGTCGATGAGCCGAAGCTCGCACGAACGGGGCAGGTCAGCTCCGCCTCCCTTCAACGACAGCCCCTGGGACGTCGGTTCCAGCTCCAACAGCCAGGGTGTGCCTCAACTCTGGAAGGCCTTGCCGGCAACCCCGAACCAGTACCGCCTAGGAGAGGATAACATGCCCTGGTCTACGTGGAGTTTTCCCATGGGATACAACGAAAACGAGGATGAGGGCGACGATGGCGAAAGAGGCGAGAGCCGTTCCCGCGAGGCCAGCATCCGAGCAACATGGGGACCCGAATTCCCCGGAGAACCCGCGCGCCGCCCTGAATCGGATGACCGGCATCGAGGCAAGGCCAAGGATATCCAGTCTCTTGCCACTGCTCTGATGACAGTGGACAACGGCTTCGAAGATCAGTGGTGGTACCAGGGACCTCGGCTTGTCAACCTGCATGGAACCGTGCTGGTGCCCACAGCAGTTCCCAAGTCCAGTTTTCACCCGGATTTCCAGCAAGGCTCCGTTGGATGGGCCGTATCTCGGGAAGAAGAGATGCGGCAAAAGGATGTTCAAGAGCAATATCAACGGCAGCTACAGAAAGACCAATTGCAGAAGCAGAAGCAACATCTACAGCAACTGCAGCAACACCAACAGCGACAACATCAGCAGCAGCAGCAGCAGCAGCAGCGACAACAACTGGAATCCTTCGTGCCATCAACTCCGTCTTTCCAGGTTGTGTCGCCCCGGTCGAGCGTCGCCGATATTGTGTCGCCCCTGAGCGAGTACCCGAGTCCTTTGTCGAGCTTTGGAGGCCTTCGACGCTCATTAACCACAAGGTCCGATGAGCTTCATATGTAATAGATAAAATAGGGAATTATTATTAAGCATGGCTCCTAGATTAAATAAAATATATTTACTAAAGTTACTTTAAGGCTATATTAATAAAAGTACTAGGGAAGTTATTAATAATAATATTATTAAAGATAAGTAATATTAATTAAAATACCTAAGGTATATATCTAGCTTATAATAACTTATAAGAGCTTATAATAATAGCTTATAATATCTTATAATAATACCTTATAATATCTTATAATAATACCTTATAAAAGCTTATAATAGTCTTTAAAAATAATTTATAATAATAGAAATTTTAAATAATATAACTTAATTAATAATAGCTAAAAAGGAAAAGTAATAAAGTAATAAAATAATAAAAAAAGCTAATTAATATTAAAGTTAAAAAAATTAAAATAAATAAATAAATAAAATAATAAAAAAATATAATTATTATTATTATTTTATTTTATTTTATTTAAAAAAAAAAATTAAAATATCTTAATATTTTAAATAATAGCTTTATTTATAATAAATAAATTATATTTTAATTAATTAAAAAGGTTAATATTTTCTTTTTATAATAATTTTCCCTTTTATTATTAATTTTTTTAATTATTTTTATAATTTTTAATTACTTAAAAAATATAATTATTTTTTTTATTTTTATAAAAAGAAATTTAAATATAAATAATAAATATAATTAATTAATAATTAGCTAATTAATTAATAAAATAAAAAAGAATTATAATAATTAGTTTTTATAAAAGCCTTTAATTAAATAATTAAATTAATATAATTAATACTTCTTAATAAGTCTATTTATATAATTAAAATAATTTTATTAAAAAGATTTATAAACTTTATAAAAATATAAAAATATTTATAATAAGCTTTAAAAAGTAATTTTATATAAAATTATTTAAAGTATTATAATAAATATATAATTAATTAAATTAAAAAAAAACTTATAATTTTTAATTATAAGCTTTTTTTTATTTAGCCTTTTTTTATTTAATTATAAGATAAATAATTAATTAAATTTTATTAAATAAAAGCTTTTTTTATTAAATATTTTTAAAAAAAATTAAAAAAAAAAAAATAATTAACTTAAAAAGAAATTATATTTTAAAATAACTTAAAAAATAATTATTATATATTAAATTTATATTACTTAAAGTAGGGATTAAATATTATTATTAAAGTCTTAATAATTATAATTATAAAGGCCTTATACTTAAAGCTAAAGGGCTTAATATATTTAAATTAATAAGGTTTTATATTTTATTATTAATAGCTTTAATAATATATTAAAAATAGCCTTATTTATATTAAATAAATTACCTCTTAATTAATTAAAAAGCTTTTAATCCCTTTATATAATAATTCTTTTTTTAATATTAATCTTTTAATTACTTTTATAATTTTTAATTAATTAAAAATTAAAAATACTTTTATTAATATTATTAATAAAAATTTAATAATTATTATTATTTAATTTTATTTTACTTAAAAAGGGGATTAAAGTATCTTAATTAAAATCTTAGTAAATTTAATAATAAAGGCTTTATACCTAAAGCCTAAGGTCTTAATAGGCTTAAATTAGTAAGGTTTATTTATATAATTATTAATACTTTTAATAATAGCTTTATTCGCAATAAATAAATTATATCTTAATTAGCTAAAAAGGTTAAAATCTTCTTCTTATAATAGCTTTTCTCTTTATTATTAACCTTTTAATTATCCTTATAATTTTTAATTACTTAAAGAGATATAAATCTTAAAGGATTATACTTTTATTATCCTTATAAAAAGAGATTTAATTATAATTAATTAATAACTATAATTAATTAATAACTATAATTAATTAATAACTATAATTAATTAATAACTATAATTAATTAATAACTATAATTAATTAATAACTATAATTAATTAATAACTATAATTAATTAATAACTATAATTAATTAATAACTATAATTAATTAATAACTATAATTAATTAATAACTATAATTAATTAATAACTATAATTAATTAATAACTATAATTAATTAATTAATTAATTAATAATCTAAAAAAGATTTATAATAGCCTTTTATAAAGACCTTTAACTAAATAATTAAAGT